>NW_026652281.1:43419395-43599685 GCF_009828535.3 Hylobates moloch
ATTTAGTGCTATAAATTTCCCTCTACACACTGCTTTGAATGTGTCCCAGAGATTCTGGTATGTTGTGTCTTTGTTCTCATTGGTTTCAAAGAACATCTTTATTTCTGCCTTCATTTCATTATGTACCCAATAGTCATTCAGGAGCAGGTTGTTCAGTTTCCATGTAGTTGAGCAGTTTTGAGTGAGTTTCTTAATCCTGAGTTCTAGTTTGATTGCACTGTGGTCTGAGAGACAGTTTGTTATAATTTCTGTTCTTTTACATTTGCTGAGGAGAGCTTTACTTCTAACTATCTGGTCAATTTTGGAGTAGGTGTGGTGTGGTGCTGAAAAAAATGTATATTCTGTTGATTTGGGGTGGAGAGTTCTGTAGCTGTCTATTAAGTCCACTTTGTGCAGAGCTGAGTTCAATTCCTGGATATCCTTGTTAACTTTCTGTCTCGTTGATCTGTCTAATGTTGACAGTGGGGTGTTAAAATCTCCCATTATTATTGTGTGGGAGTTTAAGTCCCTTTCTAGGTCACTCAGGACTTGCTTTATGAATCTGGGTGCTCCTGTGTTGGGTGCATATATATTTAGGATAGTTAGCTCTTCTTGTTGAATTGATCCCTTTACCATTATGTAATGGCCTTCTTTGTCTCTTTTAATCTTTGTTGGTTTAAAGTCTATTTTATCAGAGACTAGGATTGCAACCCCTGCCTTTTTTTGTTTTCCATTTGCTTGATAGATCTTCCTCCATCCCTTTATTTTGAGTCTATGTGTGTCTCTGCACGTGAGATGGGTTTCCTGAATACAGAACAGTGATGGGTCCTGACTCCTTATCCAGTTTGCCAGTCTGTGTCTTTTGATTGGAGCATTTAGCCCATTTACATTTAAAGTTGATATTGTTATGTGTGAATCTGATCCTGTCATTATGATGTTAGTTGGTTATTTTGCTCATTAGTTGATGCAGTTTCTTCCTAGCCTCAATGATCTTTACAATTTGGCATATTTTTGCAGGGGTTGCTACCGGTTGTTCCTTTCCATGCTTAGTGCTTCCTTCAGGAGCTCTTTTAGGGCAGGCATGGTGGTGACAAAATCACTCAGCGTTTGCTTGTCTGTAAAGTATTTTATTTCTCCTTCACTTATGAAGCTTAGTTTGGCTGGATATGAAATTCTGGCTTGAAAATTCTTTTCTTTAGGAATGTTGAATATCGGCCTCCACTCTCTTCTCGCTTGTAGAGTTTCTGCCGAGAGATCAGCTGTTAGTCTGATGGGCTTCCCTTTGTGGGTAACCTGACCTTTCTCTCTGGCTGCCCTTAACATTTTTTCCTTCATTTCAACTTTGGTGAATCTGACAATTATGTGTCTTGGAGTTGCTCTTCTCGAGGAGTATCTTTGTGGCGTTCTCTGTATTTCCTGAATCTTAATGTTGGCCTGCCTTGCTAGATTAGGGAAGTTCTCCTGGATAATATCTTGCAGAGTGTTTTCCAACTTGGTTCCATTCTCCCCGTCATTTTCAGGTACACCAATCCGACGTAGGTTTGGTCTTTTCACGTAGTCTCAAATTTCTTGGAGGCTTTGTTCATCTCTTTTTATTCTTTTTTCTCTAAACTTCCCTTCTCGCTTCATTTCATTCATTTCATCTTCCATCACGGATACTGTTTCTTCCAGTTGATCACATCGGCTACCGAGGCTTCTGCAATCTTCGCGTAGTTCTCGAAACTTGGCTTTCAGCTCCATCAGCTCCTTTAAGCCCTTCTCTCCATTGGTTATTCTAATTATCCATTTGTCTAATTTTTTTTCAAAGTTTTTAACTTCTTTGCTATTGTTTTGAATTTCCTCCCGTAGCTCCGAGTAGTTTGATCATCTGAAGCCTTCTTCTCTCAACTCGTCAAAGTCATTCTCCATCCAGCTTTGTTCCATTGCTGGTGAGGAACTGCATTCCTTTGGAGGAGGAGAGGTGCTCTGCTTTTTAGAGTTTCCAGTTTTTCTGCTCTGTTTTTTCCCCACCTTTGTGGTTTTATCTACTTTTGTTCTTTGATGGTGATGATGTACAGATGGGTTTTTGGGGTGGATGTCCGTTCCGTTTGTTAGTTTTCCTTCTACCAGACAGGACCCTCAGCTGCAGGTCTGTTGGAGTTTACTAGAGGTCCACTCCAGACCCTGTTTGGCTGGGTGTCAGCAGTAGTGGCTGCAGAACAGCGGATTTTCGTGAGACCACAAATTCAGCTGTCTGATAGTTCCTCTGGAAGTTTTGTCTCAGAGGAGTACCTGGCCGAGTGAGGTGTCAGTCTGTCCCTACTGGGGGGTGCCTCCCAGTTATGCTGCTCGGGGGTGAGGGACCCACTTTAGGAGGCAGTCTGTCCGTTCTCAGATCTCCAGCTGCGTGCTGAGAGAACCACTACTCTCTTCAAAGCTGTCAGTCAGACAGGGACATTTAAGTCTGCAGAGGTTCCTGCTGAATTTTTGTTTGTCTGTGCCCTGCCCCCAGAGGTGGAGCGTACAGAGGCAGGCAGGCCTCCTTGAGCTGTGGTGGGCTCCACCCAGTTCGAGCTTCCTGGCTGCTTTGTTTACCTAAGCAAGCCTGGGCAATGGCGGGCGCCCCTCCCCCAGCCTCACTGCCACCTTGCAGTTTGATCTCAGACTGCTGTGCTAGCAATCAGCGAGACTCCATGGGCATAGGACCCTCCGAGCCAGGTGCGGGACACAATCTCCTGGTGTGCCGTTTTCCAGGCCCGTTGGAAAAGCGCAGTATTAGGGTGGGACTGACCTGATTTTCTAGGTGCTATCTGTGACCCCTTTCTTTGACTAGGAAAGGGAACTACCTGACCCCTTGCGCTTCCTGAGTGAGGCAATGCCTTGCCCTGCTTCAGCTTGCGCACAGTGCGCTGCACTGGCTGTCCTGCACCCACTGTTTGGCACTTCCTAGTGAGATGAAACCGGTACCTCAAACAGAAATGCAGAAATCACCCATCTTCTGTGTCGCTCAGGCTGGGAGCTGTAGACCAGAGCTGTTCCTATTCGGCAATCTTGGCTTCACCCCCTACTATTGTATTTTTAATGTCTAACATTTTCATTTGGATCTTTATAGTTCTACCTCTCTGATGAAATTTCACAATTCTTTAGCATTTTTATTATAGTTATTTTAAAATGCTATCTGATAAATGTCTGTTATATCTCTGGGTTTATTTGTACTGACTATTCTCTTTCCTGGTAATGAGACACATTTAATTGCTTCTTCCTGAATATATATGCAAGTTATTTTATGCAAGTTTAACTAATTTTAAACAATTAATTTTATGCAATTTATTTTATATAAAAGACTACTAGAGACCAGAATAAATAATATATACCCTTAGAAAATAGCATATTACCTTTTCTGTTAGGATGCTGCAGTGACGGACTGAATCAATCTGATTTTCAGTTGAGCTTGCCTGGGCTTTGTTAAGAGTTTTAGCTTGATTCAGTTTACCACTGGTTATAAATGTCTGGATGATGGTTTTGGACATTTTCTTTAACAGGACTTGTCTGAACTCTCATGGTTTGAGGGATTTCATTATCCTTTACAACAATCTGTCAACTTTCTGTACTGGAAGAGATCTCTGTCTACTTTAGTTTCTAGCTAGCAGTTTTGTGGGTTGTTGGTAGGTTCACTCTGCTTTCTGCTACCATGTTTCTCTGTTTCTAGAGCAATTGCTCCTTGCTTGGTCTCTGTCTACTGCCTGACCCTTTTAAGAGCCCAGGATGGCTTAAAGGATTTTGTCTCAGCTCTCCTGCCGCACTCCTGGGTTATGGTAGCTGAAAGCCTAAAATGCCTCAGAGGAGTTTCTCTCTGATATCTTGACTTGGCTCAAGTGGCTCAAATCTCTTTTAGGCTGAAGCTAAGAGTCTTAAGATAAGATATTTCAGTTCCCCTTCCTGCCCCATCCTTCGGTAGCCAACAATTACTAAAATTATTGAAAACTATTTAAATATTCTGCTGCTTGTGTCTCGCTCCATAGGTTCCTCTTCATCTGGTCCCTCTCCCAGCTAGTGAGAGGAGTTGTTCTTCTTCTAATCTCTTCTGTGAATGCCTTGCTCTTCTCTAAATTTAGTTATTTATGTTTTCTGTGGCCATAGCTCTATGTTGAGTTGAAAAAACTTCAGTATTCTGATTTTTAGTTTTACCCTCTTGATGATTTTGTTAGAGTGAGAATGATAGTTTCTTTTTACTGTCTACACACTAATCAGAAAAGGAAGCCATGTGGGCCTTTATAGTTTCCAAATGTGCTTCAAATATTTGTACATATCTTTTTTAATGAAAATGACTGATCAGTATAGCTTTAATTTCCAAACTAAAATCTACAGTTTACACTTTCCCTGAATCATAAATTTTCTTTTCCTCAATTCTCTATTGGACAAATCTGTCTAATATGTATGTGTGATGCATGTATGTATGTATATATCATCTATCTATCTTTCTATCTATCTGTCTATCTATCTATCTATCTATCTGTCTATCTATCTATCTATCTATATCTAGTCTGTCTACCTACCTACCTATTTACCTATCTACCTGATATGGTTTAGCTCCATGTCCCCACCCAAATCTCATCTGGAATTGTAATCCCCATAATTATTGCATGTCAAGGGAGGGACTAGATGGGAGCTGACTGGATCATTCAGGTGTTTTCCCGCATGCTGTTCTTGTGATAGTGAGTGAGTTCTCATGAGATCTGATGGTTTTATAAAACATTTTTCCCTACTTGCTCTTTCTCACCTGCCACCAGGTAAGATGTGCCTGCTTCACCTTCTGGCATGAATGTAAATTTTCTGAGACCTTCTCAGCCATGTGGAACTGTGAGTCAACTAAGCCTCTTTCTTTCATAAATTACCTGGTCTTGGGTATTTCTTTATAGCAGTTTGAAAATGAACTAATACACTACCTATCCATCCATCTGGAACTCGTATATATAGTTTCAAACCTGAGTCAGAAATCCTCTATTCTTGTTAACAAGGTTTAACCTTCTCAAAGTATCATTTGCCTACCCAGTTTGCTTAATTCAGAACTTCATTCACCATTCTTCCCTTTTCTATTTGCCTCAACTGACACATACAAACGATTTCTGCGGTTTAACTTTTCTTGATTCTACTCAATGATTCCCTTTTTCTCCAACCCCACTGCCACCACTCTAGACCTGGCCATTATAATCTTTTCTCTGAATAACTAAAACAGACATTGACTGAGTATCCCTGACCCCGGCCTTATTCTTTTAAAAATTTCCTTAAATGCACACCAATATTTGGTGCTTATCATCCTAAAAATCTTTACTCATTGTCTATTATTTGTGCTAAATTAAAAAAATTCTTCCATATCTTTCTTCATAATCTGATCCTTCAGCATCCACTCCCCTGTTTACTTTTCCCTTTCCATGTAAATAACTCTAAATAGTTGGATTATAGTTAATCTTTTCAAACATGCCATTTTTTCTTGCTTCAAGGAATCCATAGATGGTATTGTTTCTGCCTTTTTTACTCTTTTTATGCTACACCCTTCTAGGTGTTCTTTGCAAATGTAAAAAGAAAACAAAACAAAAAATAAATGCTTCTTATCAATACAAAATATTAGCAAATGTTACTGATCATTCAGGATTCAAGTTAAACACTTACGCTTTGTCTTTGTAAACCATCTTCCATTTGTTCTAATATATCGACATATACGTTCTTTTTTAGCTTTCTCTAACCGGAGTATGATGGGGAGGCCTTAATTATTTAATCCTGTGTCTTGTATCTGGTACGTGGTAGGAATTATAAATGTTTGTTAAACAAATTAAATGAAAGAAGAATCTTCCCTGGGAAAAATAAGCCAGTGCAAAGACAAGGATGTGTAGGCTCTCACTTTAATCTTTAATTTTTTTCCTCTACTTTTTCTAAATTAATGGTGAAGGGAGAGGAAGAATCTTAGGGCTTTTGATACCATATGAGATATGATATGATATGTTACGATATGATAGAAATGATATGATATGATATGTGATATGATATGATATGGGATATACGATATGATATGTATGAGATTTGGTTTGATACGATATGAGAAAAGGGGAAAAAAGGCCAGACATTTGCTTAAACTATTATTTGAGTAAACACACACTTTTCTTGAGTATTCAGATAAGAAACATCCAATGTTTTGGGAACTATTTGAAATTAAAAATTATAAATCACACATAATATAGTCATACTTGGCTCTACACTAAAATATTATATTTTGGAAACAAAGCATTAATCCATTCTTTATATATTTTTGAACATCATTTCAGTTGTGATCAGTGTCACATGTAAACTCATAGATATTGAACTAACATATTAATTTTATGGAACTACCATGCTTTACACTTTTAAAAGCTTCTATTTTTAAATATAGAGTTTTCAATTAAATAAATATATATTAATGCTACTTTAAACAAGATTTTAAAATTTAATCTTGAGTTGATTGGAGGCAAAAATATGGAGCAGTATGTGCCTATTTTTACATGAGACTAGAGAAGCTGAATGTGCTGTTAAAACCCTACCTGCACCACCTAAATGATGATGGCCTTGGGCAAGTATTTATTTTTCATCAATTTTTTTATCTGTAAAATAAAAATTATAGTATCAGCATTTTCATCATAAATTTGTTTGAGAATTAGATATAATATATGCAAATCTTGCAGTACAATATCTGAAACATAGAAAGGAGGGTTTTTTTATCTATGCATTTCATATTATGATGTTTATTAGACAAATAAGTCTCTTCTTATGTTGTTTAGCCAGAGAAATCTATCTCTATGTTCAGTTGAGTAATATTAATAACAGACCTTTATTATTACAGACATGATCTGACATATTAAACTGAGGCATAAAAGACAGGTGATTGTCCACAGTTACAGAGTTGCTAAGGTTCTAACCTTTGCCTTCAAATCTCAGGATCAATGTTGTTTTTACCATGGTATGCTGCTTCAAAAAAATTTAATAAAAGCGTTCTTGATATTATCGTAGAGGGAAATTCTTGTCCTTTTGAGTATTCTCCCTCATTATAACCTATATATATTTGAAAAGAAAAACAATTCCTATGGTTCTTTAAAAAAGATTATAGATGTTATATGACCTTTTTTATAATTCAAGGTGTCATGGTTCGATGAGAATTACACTTTAGAGAAAGTATGGTGAAACTATGCCTATAAATTTTAATTTGATGTATCTGTAGGAAAATAGCTATAATTTAAAAACAGGATTTGAGTTATATGAATTAGTTTCTCAACTCTTTCTTACTTTGATGGAATTATACAATTTTTTGTTGTAGAAAACTTTAGTTGCATAGATTCAAAATTACTACCAACTTCAACAAATGTTTCTTATATGACTTCTAGGTTCCGTGCTTGGGCATTAAAAATTATTATATGCTATTGAAGTTGATGACTAAAGCTAAAATGGAAAAGTTCACAGAACTATTGCCCCTGTCTCTGTTAAAAATCTTTTAATTGTTGTCTATGTATAACATATTCTGTTTTCTAGATAAAATTAAAACTTCTTAAACAGGGACAGACTTACCGCTAAATCAACGAAACTTGAGCCATTAAGGTGCCCAACTCCACTTTCAAAAACTGAAACTCTATTAATATGTTTACTTGGCCATAGTATTTTTGTAAAAATTGTGTAAGTAAGCAATTAACATTTAATTTAAACGTAATTAGATAAAGTCATTTACATTTTACCTTACTCTCTGTCATAGGTCACATTTCATTTTTAGTGACTCTGCAATGACCATGGACATTTTTTTTAATTGTTAAGATAAATGTGATTTGAAATATATTTAGGTTGAGTTTATTGAGATTAAGGATAGCTCTAGATACAGGGGAGAGAGGTGTAGCTTATATTTGAAGGGATAATAGTATGGGAAACAATAGAATAGTTCGATGTGAAATTCCCTGGGCCTCTTCCACAGCCTTCTACATACAAGTTAGGGGTTTTGAAAATTAAAGGTTCATTAGCTTCATGGTAAATTCACTGCTCTTTGAGATTCAAGTGTGTAGTTTGCAGTCACCTTGTTTTAGTTGTTTAATTAGGTCAAAACTGACAGATAATTAATAGGGTTTTTAAAAGAACATTTCTCTTGGATTCTTCCCTTAGCTTTTAAAATCGTGGATTAGTAATTCCATAGGCCTTCGATTAAGTCTCTGGACTTCCTGTTACCTTTTGAATTTTCTTTATGTTTCTCTTGGATTTGTTTCCTGTTTTCTGAAACACTTATATTCTGCTTTTGTTACTTATTCTCTCATTTTGTAAAATATATAACCTTTAAAGAATCCTTTTTTACTTGTATTTTGAGTTTAAAGGTAATTTTTCTTCTAATGCATTTAATTGTTAGCTGTGTGCAAGAATAAGTGCTGGTAATAAAAAGTGAGCATTATTCTAAGGCCCAATCTACCAAAAACACACATTTAATAACCACAAAAGAAAACAGAAGTTTGTTTTATTATTACTTTAATTTTACATATGAGGAAATTCAAGTATGGTGAGGTTAAATAACATATTTAAGATTATACATTTAGGAAGAGACCACAATAAATGTCAAATCTCAGCTATCAGGCTCCATAACTTATCCTCCAAACAATCATACTATCATGTTTTTCAAAACAAGCATTTTAAGTCTTTTTTTTTTGCATACTATTTTGTATTCTTATACTTTATGCTTACTGTTTTTCATTTATTTTTTATTTAACTGTGCTTATTTTAGTACTTTATTAAATTAGAAGACATACAGACTATTTTTCATTATGATAGTAGCTATTTTTCTAATTATCAAAGTAAAAATCATATAGCATCAGTCGACTCTTCCAATGTAAGATGAAAAAATTAGCATGTGTCCTCTATCTAGGCTTTTTGTTCTATCTGCACCCAATCCAATATTGTTAGTTTTAAAAAAGATCACTTTTTTCTCAAGAGAAATGTTGACTTTTATAAAAAGTTTGCTTTCAAAAATAAATTTTTAAACATAAAGCTTCACTGTTCATTAATTATTCTTTTTTAAATTTGACAAGTTTTCTCTTAAAAATTTTTTTTTATATGAAATAGGGTATTTCCCCTCTTGGATCCTCATTTTAACTCCCAGTACATGATGTATAAAATGAAAACCCTCCATTGCACAAACCGTGCTTAGACAAATGTCTATTTTGGGTAATTAATTTGTACCAGATTCAATTCTCAGCTGATGTGAACAGAAGGCTTAGAAAATCCCACTGTATAGTGAGATAAATTTTTAATTTTTCTGGGTTTTCTACTATATGGTGAGATATCTACTCCAATGCGATAAGACGCAGACAGTCCAAAATATTGATATATGTTCTCTAAAAATCAATATGGTCTTTACTATTTTGTGAATTTTATTTGCACTAAATAGGTGCACATATTAAAAATTCAATAATAAAAATAACAATATTACATTTCCACTTAAATATCAGTCTCACAGGTAAAGATGTAGCAAATATGAACTTCATCTCAAAAAGTCTTTGGCAAGATTTGCACAATGTTAGCCAAATGTATTGGAGACAAACCTTCTACCTTCAGCTTCAGTGAATCATTGTATAGCAAAATCTGCTGTAGATTGTTTCTGAGAAAATAGATGTGAGAAATAAATTATATTTTTACAGATCTCCAAGGAACCTGTCTTCTTTCAGTTGCAAATAATTTGTATAAGTTTGCCTCAGACTATTTAAAAATCACTCCCAGGAAATGTTTTGAAATATTTCCACTTAAATGAAAGATTAATGCTTGTATTAACTTAGAAATTATATTAATGCACTGTTGTCAGTGGGCAAAATATGAATAAGAGAAGGAAAATTATATCGGTTGTGTTCCTAATATATAGACAGCTATATGTTATCCATTTGATTCTTATAATACCACTTTTAGGTTAGTATTTATATCACTATTTCACAAATGAAGCAATGCAGACTCAGGGTGGTTTTAAAAGTTGACTAAATTGATATAGATAGCTATAATTAAATTCAATGTATGTACCCTGGGATTTTAATAATCTATCAGACATTAGAGAAGATGTGCATGTAAAGGGAGTTGTGTTGATTATAGGTATGAGTTTATAGATATCTGTTGGAGGATTCTAGCTACCAAAGTTAACCATTAGCAAAATTTTAAAAAATATTTAAAAAAATAAAGTTTAAAACAATTTGGATGCCTAATAATTCATTAATTATATTATTTTTAAAGTTTACTTTAAAATTGTTAACTTTGTCAACGTTTTCAAATCAGACAGCAATTCTCTTTGGCTCACAGTGTACTTGATTGGAAGAGTGAAATGCATGCTTGAATTACCTATATACTGAGACTCTTTTGATCTCTTGTTCACCGTGTTTATTTTTCTGTCTCATTTTGTCTCTCCCTTACTTAATTGATTTCTCTGTTCTTCCACTTCCCCCTTACTCATTTTTTAGCAAGGATTTCTTAATTTCAAAGATAAATAAGATTAAGTAATACAATAGCAAGATTTTCAAAGCACTCAAGCGTAAGTATACATATATAAACATAAGGTATAAATATTTGTATATATATATAAATATAATGTAATCTCTCTCTCGTATTTTATCTCTTTCTTTCTCTGACATCTTCATTATTCCTTTTTATGAGGACTTGATTTTTCTGATTGGCAGGTATGTCTTCCAAATGTGGTTCTCCTGACTCCCAATCTACTATAATCAACCAATGAAAGCTTCATTTACAGAATGCAATTTTGGAGTCTCACTTCCAAATTCTCTGGGTAACCTGATCGCTCCATTTTTTACTTTCATCAGTTCCATTCTTTATCCAATCACATGTGACCTTTGAAGGAAGAGATTGGTAGAGTGTCACTGTTTACTTCTGCATGCCTACCCAATTTTATTTCTTGTAATACTTTCACCTCTATTGCCAAATATCTGACTCTAGGGAGTCACCTTAACAAGCGACTTTCCAAGACTCAGCTAATCTTAATCTTTGTTTTCACTGCTGTTCTCCATTTGTTTTCACTGCTGTTCTCCACCACTCTTAGTGTATGTGTGTTATGTGGGCAATTGAGTGGAATACAGTAGGGCTGTGGATTTCTACTTAATAGTATATGATGCATATTAAGCCTTAAGTATATGTTTTTGGATGAATAACCAAAGTAAGCATTATTTGTCATATATAGTAAGCATAAAATGTACTTCAGTAAGCAAAGCAAGAACTTCAAAGGAAATAGTTTTCCATTGTTTAGTAGCTGAAGGGAAAAAATTGAATAATGGTAAAATGTTTATATTAGCAATTTGAAAAGCTATATTTCCTCAAAGATGAAAAGTTTAAGTTAGAAATGATGACTCAAGGAATGTCTCTATTTCATAATATTTTAATAATTAGCACGGAATTACTACATTTAATACACATATAGTTTCGTTTTCTATTTACATTAAACAATAAAATTTTAATTTATTTTAGTAATGCAATAGTTGTAAGAAACTATTAGATAACAATTTGAACACTGGACTTTAAAAAAATTGTTCAAATAAATTGTAACAGGTATTAGAAGAAGACATTAAAAATGGCATACATAATCATGATATTAAGTAAATCCCTATGCATTAAAATATGTATTAAAATTTTTACAAAAAGCTCAAGAAACAATAAGCATATCCTTGAAGAGAGAGCTGTGTTCACTCTCGTCTTTCAGCCTTTCATGAAGGAATGAATATAGCACACACTGCCCCCACATAACCCTGTCATGATTAAGCATCCAAATTCTAAATTACAGTAAGACCTATTTTACTGTAGGGGATCTCCCTGTTATGGAGAAGATCTTTTCATTAACAGTCATTCTATCATCACTAAACACTTAGAAACTTAGTGTGAAAATCATATGGTTTCTTTTCCTTTTTATAATGTTGCTGACTGCAAACACAATTGATATTTATTGATAATTAGGTACTCTTTCATATGTTTATATGAATAATATTATCATAAGCATATACTAAAATTAACATATAAGGATTTGCATTAAATTTTTATCAGCATTCAGTTATTAACGTTTCAGCCTAAGTATATGCTTTTATTAGATAAGAAAAAGCAACATTTTAAGATTTATTGTAGTTCTTTCATTCCCCAGGATCAACTATTTACTGTAAGAAACAGCATTTCCTGTCTTCCTCTCAATATTTTAAAAATATGAGTTACTTTATCTTACCAACGTAAACAAATGACCCCATCACTTAATATTTTATTTCTAAGTATCCAATAAATATTTAAGCTTACTTACATGGTTGCACATTTTTCTTTGGTGCTTCAGTTCACAAGTTTAAATCCCAGCTTAAGATGTGACTCAGACACATGGTGACACAGCAATAAAAATAACTGGTTTTCTAGGAAAAGTGCTCACATTTTGAAAGTAGAAACACGGTCTTATTTTGAGGTTCTTGGATAATATCTAGAAAAAATCTCGTTGGTATTTTTCAAAAACAATGCGAATAACTTGATCTTACATGAGCCATGGTATTTTTCCTTAGTCTAACAGTTAAAAAATCTAATGACTTGTAGCCATATATGTCTTTATATTAGCTATACCATTAATTCAATAAACTTGTCAGTTGTGAACTATTCAATGCTATATTTATAAACAGCCTCAATACTTTTGCAATATACATTTCACATTTTATTTTATTTTTTCAAGTCTTGTTGTTGAAAAACTTTCCAAAATGTGCTAGTTTACTTTTTTGCCTTGGATGGAAATATGGAATATCAAATTAATACAGTGTTGTCTGAATATTTATGGCATCTGGTTTGACTGATACCATAGTCAGGGTTACAAACCTTTGTGTAATACCTAGATGATGTAAGGAATTGATTTATTTGTATATAATAGAAGTTTCATTTTTAACAAAATGGTCAGTAATGTGTGTGTATAATGTCTGTGTGTGTGTATGTGTGATTTGTTTCTTCTTGAATGCAGGCTTTAGCTAATTTTACAATTCAATAGGTTTCAGTCAATTGATGATTTACTCTATTGAGAAACGAGATACACTTTAGTACTATAATAAAAAAAGTAATTAATGAAATAAATTCTGCCTGAAGAAAATCAAAATGCTCCTAGCCTTTCCCACCCTCCAAGAATGCTGAAGAAAATCCATTTCAAGATACAAAACGCGTCCATGTTTTATCTCAGTTTCTTAAAAGAAATTTCCAGGGTAGTTAATATTTCCATAGGAAACTGATAGACATTAGTATAAAAGAGCAGGAACACTAATACTTGATGATAGCTCTGGATTTGAGTTCTGGTTGCTCAGAAGACAAGCACTTGGCTTGGGCAGGTGTACTTAATTTCCAAAAGTAGGTTACCTCATTTGTTGAATAGAGATTATAGAATTTTCTCTAGGATTGTTGTGAAGATTAAATAAGATGGACTTCTTAAATTACTAAGAAAGTTCTTGGGAAACAGTATGTACTAAATAAATATAAGTTCCCTAATATTACCCATACATAATAATCAATATGTGTTTCTTCACAACTGGATCCAAATGGCTATGAATGTTCAGATAAACCTAATATGTGTAATAGCAAAGAAAAATAATGCCATGTATGTGTACAAACAATTTCTCATTAAAAGAGATATTTAACATAAGTATATATTCTGCAAAGTAATATACATTCTCATATCTCAATCCTAGAGATTGTGATAGTTTGTTATGAGGGCCCAAGAATGAACATTTTTAGTCCTACTTAATTCTAATACTGGTTTCCTGGGAAATCAGGTTGAAAATCAATGCTAACAATTGACCTACACAAAGTAAAAAATACTTACATATTTATGACTGCAAAATGAAGTCAGATAAAAAGTTAAAGAATTTTCCATTACTAATTTGTAGAAATATTGTGCAATTTTTACTAAATAATAGTATGGTATTTAATGCCAATCAATGAACAATATATTCAATAAATTTTGCATATGAAAGTTTTGAGTGAAGCTAGTCAGGTGAGCAACATCAAACTCATGTTCAAATCAAGGGAAGAAGAGCATGAATTCTTTTCCAGTGGAGCCAGGGACAATTATTAGTGATATGACATTATAGAAGAGTTTATATTATGAGAAATTTTCATTTGCATTAACCTATAAAAGGGCCTTCAATTTT
Source organism: Hylobates moloch (assembly GCF_009828535.3). Taxonomy (NCBI): domain Eukaryota; kingdom Metazoa; phylum Chordata; class Mammalia; order Primates; family Hylobatidae; genus Hylobates; species Hylobates moloch. The sequence continues at coordinate 43,433,540 of NW_026652281.1, forward strand.
AAGATGCTGAATCTCCTCTCTACCTGAGTAAATGACACAACTGAATATGGAACACAGTGACGATAATACATTTTATTTTTAAGAAAGTATGCAACTTGCAAACTATTATACTCTTTGAGAGTTTTTTTTTAAACTTGCTTTTACTTTACATTGAGCTGTTGTTATCTTTACAACTGTAGTGTTAAATACTTTTTATGTTGAAACATAATACATATTTTGATGATTAAGGCATTACTTGAAAAGAATATATATGATTTATAAGACTATCCACTCTGAAATTCTGTTAATCTTCAATTACGTGAATTGTTGAGTCTTCAGAGGGAATAAAAATACAAGAGGATTTTTGTATTGTTTTGTATTGTATTGTATTGTATTGTATTGTATTGTATTGTGAATTCTTGAGTTTTCAGAGGGAATAACAATACAAGAGGATTTTGTATTTTTTGTATTGTATTGTTTTTAAATGATTATTTAAGATTGATTTTAAATAATTTTAAATGATTATTTAAAAATTATTATGGAAACTAGCTTTATTTTTAACATTCTTATAAAAATATTTAAAGTAGCACAATCTTTTGACAATTATAGTAAAATATGGCATTTTGGAGATTCTACAGATTTTAAAATGAACACTGTAAGGAATGATAATGACAATAATGGCAGTAATATTAACATTCACAGTAATTATAGCATTCTTTTATTAAATATTAACTAGATGACAAGCTATGTATCACTTATTTCTCATAACGTATTATATTTATAAACCATTTTATAGTCATGAGAACTGAGGCTCAAAGCAGTTGATTAATTTGTTTAAATTTACCCATTTAGGTGAGTATCTTGATCCAGATATGCTGACTTCAAATTTTTTAAATCATCACACTCTACTGGTTTCCATATACTGATATTTTACTAAATCAAGTTAGGTATACTGTTTAAAAAAACTTAGTTTTTTTGGGTTGACTAGGAAGACTACTAGTAAATTTACCGATTGCAGCCTCTCATCTAAAAATGCTACCTTTCTTTTTCTTTCATTCTTTCTTTTTGTAGTGCATGAGTCTCGCTATATTGCCCAAGCTGGTCTTGAACTCTTGGCCTCAAGCGATCCTCCGTCTTTGATCTCCCAAAGTACTGGGATTACAGATATGAGTTACTGTGCCCTGGCTGAAAATGCTACATTAAAAAAAAACACACACACACACACAAAATGCCTTGGTGCTTTCTGATTCTAACATCTGAATGATTTGGCTTTTTACCATTATTTGCAATATAGTCTTGTAGGTTACACTCAACTGGAATCCCAGTACTAGGATAGGAAATATCCTTCAGTGAACATATTATTATAGGTTTATGTTCATAAGTGTAAATCGGACCATGAAGGAATTTCTCCCCAGGTGCATTGATCCAGACCTAATCTTTAGCAGCTACTTTTAGGTAGTTGCTTAGAAAATCAAATCAAATTCACAGTAATGAAACATCGTCTCCTGTGACAAGTTTTATTTGGCATTATCCAGTTCCTTGCTTCCATTGTAGATAGTAATTTTTCAATGCATCATTATTTTTTAGCAGTTCTTTTCAGGTATAATTGACATACGGTAAACTGCATATATTTAAAGTGTCCAATTTTATAAGTTTTTGCATATGTGCACATCTGTGACACCATCTTCACAATCAAGATAATGAATATATTTATGATCACCAAAAGTTTTCTCGTGCCTTTTATAATACCTCCTTCCTCCCACTGCCTGCTCCTCCAACTCCAGCCCTACATGTTCCCAGGGAACTGCTGATTTGCTTTCTATCCTATAGATTAGTTTGTATTTTGTACCATTTTATATAAATAGAACGATGCAATATACCATAAAAGAGAGTCATACTTCGAAGGAGGTGGGAGGTTTGGTTTTCTTCACCTAGTGGGATCATCCATGTCGTTATGTGTATTATTATTATTATTACCTAATAGTTTTCTACCATATGAAAATACCACAATTTGCTTATTTTTTCACTTGTTAATATTTGAATTGTTTCCAACTTAAGGTTACTATCAATAAAACTATTATACATAGTTTGGTGTGTGTTTTTTGATATGTGCTTTCCTTTCCTCTGATAAATACCTAAAAGTGGAATGGCTGATCATATAGTGAGTGTATGTTTAAGTTTTTGAGAAACAGACATTTTCCAATTTTCCCACTTGTACTGTTTACATTCCCAGTAGCAGGGTTATGTTCAGATTTTTAATTTTAGCCATTCTTTCTATTATTTAATGGTGTCTCATCGTGGTTTTAATCTACATATCCCTAAATACTTATGAAGTTGAGCATTTTTTCCTATGCTTATAAGCTATCTATATATCTATTTTGACAAAGTGTTCATTCAAACCCTTGCCCATTTTAATTAGGTTGTTTGTTTTCTTATTATTCAATTTTTATTTTTCAGTCCAAGCAGTAAAGTGAGATCTTATTATTGAACTTTAAGCATTCTTTATATATTCTAGATATAATTTCTTTATGAGATATATGCATTATACATATTTTCTCCTGCTATATGACATGTCTTTTCATTCTCTGTGTTCCAAATAGCAGAAGTTTTTAATTTTTGTGATTTTAAATTCATCTTTTTAAAAAATGGATTGTGCTTTTAGTGTCATACCTAAAGATTTTCCCTAATCCAGGGTTATAAATATATTCCCTATGTTTTTTCTCAACATTTCATACTTTAGTTTTAGAGCTATGGCACACTTTGAGTTAACTTTCATATAGTATGTGAGATATGTATCAAAGTTTATTTTTATATGAATATTCAAATGTCTAGCACCATTTGTTAAAGAGACTATCTTTTCTCCATAGATTTGCCTTCGCATCTTTGTCAACAATCAATTGTCCGGATACATGTGAGTCTATTTCTTGATTTTATTGTGTTCCATTGATCTCTTTGCCTATCATGTCTATCTCGATGCACGTAACACTATCTTGAGTAATGTTGTTTTATAATATAATTTTTAGTCAGGTAATGTTAGCTCTTCAACTTTGTTCTTTATCAAAGTTGTTATAGATATTCTATTTTCTTTGCATTTCTATGTTAATTGTAGGGTATTTGAGAAATTGGCATTGGTATTTTAGAGAAATTGGCAATTTCTCTAAAAACAGTTGGCTAGATTTTCATTGGATTTGTAATACATGTATAAATCAATTTGCAAACAATTACCCTCTTAATATTATTGAGCCTTCCAATCTCTTAACAATATGTGACTTACGTAAAGAAGATATAAAACCTAGATTTATTTATATCACTTTTAATTTATCTCAGCAGCATTGTGTGATTTTCAGTGTATCATTCTTGCATATCTTTTGACAATGTGTTCCTAATTGCTTCATGTTTTTAAAGTTATAAGTTTTATTTTTTATTTCAATTTTCAATTGTCCATCGCCGCAATCTAGAATCACAATTGATAATACAGTATCTTGCAAATGTGTTAAACTCATTTATTGGTAGTAGCTTTATTGTAGATTCCATTGTATTTTCTACATACATGTCATTGCATATGTGAATAAAATCAGTTTTAATTTTTTTCTTTCCAATGTGATATCTTTATTATTTATTTACTTAGTAAACTCACTGCACTTGCTGAAACCTCCCATACAATGCTTAATAGAAGTGGTGAGTGTATATATCCATTTGGTTTTGATAGTATTGTTACTGATCTTAGGACTAAAGCATTCAGTCTTTCTCCTTAAGTAGAACATCAGCTGTAGTTTTTTTAAATGTACTTTTTCTGGTTAAGGAATTTCCCTTCTATTCCTATTTCATGAGAGGTTTTTGTTGTTGTTATATTTCGTTTTTGTTTTTGTTTAAAATGGATATTGGGTTTTGCCAATTGTCATTTCCATGTCTTTACTGAGATAACCATATAGCTTTCATATTTTAGTGTTTCATATGATGAATTATTTTTAACCCAAACGGAAGGTATTCAACTTTTGATTGAATTGTTTAGCCCATTTACAAGTCATGTGATCATTGATATGATCAGGCTTAAGCTGAGAATCTTACATTTAACAAAAATATTTTTCTGGCCGGGCACGGTGGTTCACACCTGTAATCTTAGCACTTTGGGAGGCTGAGATGGGCAGATCACCTGAGGTCAGGAGTTGGAGACCAGCCTGGCCAACATAGTGAAACCCCATCTCTACTAAAAATATAAAAATTAGCTGGGTGTGGTGGCAGGTACCTGTATTCCCAGCTACTCACTGAGGCGGGAGAATCACTTGAACCTGGGAGGCGGTGGCTGCAGTGATCAGAGATCATGCCACTGCATTCCAGCCTGGGACGACAGAGTGAGACTCAGTCTAAAAAAAAAAAAAAAAAATCCATGTGTTCTTTGCCATTTTTTTCTGCTATCATTTACCTTTTTTGACTTACTAGCTATAACCTTTTGTTTTGTTATATTAGAGGCTAACCTAGGTAGGGTTTACAGTATACCTCTTTCACTTTTCACAGTCCATTTTCAACTTGCATTATCCCATTTCACCTATAGTATATGCATTTTACAATATGCTAATTTCATTTCCAGTGTCCAATATTTATAATAATATTTTCATAGATATTACTTATTCATATGTTATAAACTACACAATAATTGATTAGTCTTTTACAGAAAGCTACTTTTAAAGATATTTAAATAATTTAAAAATTCTATATTTACCCACTCATTTACTATTTCTGGTCCTCTTTGGTTTTTATGTTGCTCCATATTTTCATCCGCCATCATTTTCTTTCTGGCAAAAGATTTTCTTTAATACTTTTTGAAGTATGGGTCTGGTAGTAATAACCATTTTAGCTTTGTATGTCTGAAAAAGTTTTTATTTTGTCTTTATTTTTGAAAGATTTCATTGAACATAAAATTCAAGCTCAATTTTTCTTTTCTTTTCTTTTCTTCTTCTTCTTCTTCTTTTGTTTTTTGTTTTTTTTTTTTTTTGGTTCGTTAAAGATGTTGCACTACTGTCTTCTTGCCTGCATTGTTTCAGGAAGGATCCAGCTGACATCCATCCTTTTGAACTTCTGGGTACACCATGTCTTTATTTTCTGGATGTTTTTATAGTACTATCCTATTTTTGAGTGGTTTGATTATAATTTACACTGATATCATTCTATTTATATTGCTTGTACTTGAACACTGCAAAGTTTCTTGAATCTATGGGTTTATAGTTTTCATCAAAATGGAAATAATTTTGGTCCTTTTTTTTTTCAAATATTTCTTCCTGTAATTCTCTAATTCTCTTTCTCTCTTTTGAGATCTCCAATTAAACATATATTAAGTGACTATGCTGCTCATTGTTTTCCCACAACCCATTAATAGTATTTTAAAAATTCCTTTTTTCTTCTCAGTCTTAGTTTTCAAAATTTCTGGTGTTATACATCCAAGCTCACTAGTCTTGTCTTTTAGAATATCTAATCTGCCATTAATAACATCTAGTATATTTTTTATTAAAGATATTCTGGTTTTAATCTATACATGTTTAACTTGGATCTTTTAAAATATTTTTCCACATCTTCATATATTTTTTAATATATGAAATACACTGTCAATAACTATATTAGTGTCCTTTTCTGCTCATTTAACATCTGGTTTTGTTCTTGGCAAGTTTTTCTTGGTGAAATTTCTTACTCATTATGGGTTATATTTTTCTACCTCTTTGCTTTACTTACTTGTAATCTTTTACTGAACGTTATACTTTGTAAAATTTATATTTTATAAAATTTTATGAATTTTTTTCATTTCTACAGATCTTCATGAGCTTTGTTTTAGGATGCAGTTAAATTACCTGAAATAATTTCATATTTTTGATTCTTTCTTTTAAGATTTGTTGGGAAATACCAGAGCTGTAGTTGACCTAGTGCTAATAATTCTTCATCATTAAGACAAGATTCTTTTCTGTACTCCATCCAATGCCCCGCGAATTATGAGGTTTTCTCATCTTTCTAAAGGGAACAGGCCAAATTCTCAGCTTTGTCTAAGTAAGCACTGGACACTTTTATATCTAATCTGAGACTTTTATTTACCTGGCCTTGCGTGTTTACTTCTCATGTATGCAACAGCAGTATTCTGCCAAATACTCCAGGGATGCCCTTCAGCTTTGTCTGGAGTTCTCTACCTACTGCGAATGTAAAAGATACCAGGATGAAATCACTTTTTGTCAGATCCAAACAGACTAGAGCTAAGAGAACATGAAGGGGAAAGGCGTATGCTTGCCTGTCTGAGATAAAGACTGTCTCAATAACTTTCTAAAATAATCTCACACAAAAAAATGCTTTCTTAGGACTACAAAAATTCAGATAAGGTGCTGTCAAGAGAATGTTTGCCCAGTAACAGCATCTCCAGCAGTGAACTGACGCCACCTGTGGCTTTGTGTCTCTGAAACCAGTGAACTCTATTTCCAAGCAGCTTTTGTAAACTTCTCCTTTTGTCAATAGAAGCTTCCTTTTACCATCTCCTCTTCAGTTGCACATGTGTTTTGGCAGAGCTGTGCATCTCAGGTTATAATCCTCATTTTTCTTTCCTGAATGCGTAACATATTTAGTTGTTTTTTTTTCTGTGATTTTTGTTGTTGTTGTTGTTGACATTGTATGCTCTTTAATCTCCTCTACTTGGTTCTGTGAACCCTCATTGCCTTGACTCCACAGAATCTCAGCCCCATCTCTTCATCTCAGGGAGTCTTTCAAGCTTCACTTCAGTTTCCTGTTCCCGACACTGGACGTTTTCTCAAGGCACTAAACTAGGTGAATCGCAGTACTCACTTAATTTTTCTCCCACCTCTCGGTGATCACTCTCCCTTTTGGTCTTCAATTTTTCATTGTTTCCAATAAGGAAATGAATCTTACACCACTCACTTCATTGTCTGGAAGGAGAAGCCTTTAATGTTTTACTGATAACCTAATTGTATTATGAAAGTAATAATAATTACAGCTATTTAAGCAAGAATATATATTCCTCTTTGGTAAAATATAATGAACTCTATACACATTGATATTGTAGAATGTTTCAAAAATCCCCCAAAAGTTTGTGTTGTGGTCCTTAATGTGTATTTCCTTACAACCCCTTTTATACAGCGTGGCTAGCATTCTGATTTGCTTCTCACAACTTTGTAGTGTTCATGAGAAGAAAACCATTGACTGATAAATACCTGTTAGATGAACTATTTTGCTAGCAAGTCCAGTGTCAATCATATATCAGAGAAGAACCCCAGAACACTTGCATAATGAAGAAATAAAGTTTATATTTTGGCCCTGACACTTTAAAAATTACATGACTTCCATGACATATTTTCATAGATAGAATAGGTATAAAACAAAATGCTATAGTTATTAGTATAGACTCTTGTTTAAAGTGGACTTTTGCGAAGATGTTTTTACATAAGAGGTACTAAATAAATTGAATTATGAAAGAAATTTTGGGAACAAAATTGAAGTGTCCTTGACAGGGAAGTATAATAGAGATTCGTACAGTTGGAAAGCAGTAACTTTATTACTGAGATAGACAAAGAAAGAAGAGACTAGAATAGTAGAATATTTAAGAATAAAGAATATAGTTGGACTCATATTAAAAACAAGAATTTACTTCAAAACCCTCTTATTTTCAATACATGAAAAGTGTCTCACTCTTAAAACACATAGAAAATAATTCAGAACTTATATAAACAACAATAATTTAAAAATTTTTGAAAAGTTGGAGTTGTAATATAAAACCTTTCTTTTAAATTTGTTACCTTTAAGGGATAAACACATTATATAATAATACACTTTAAAAAAATTTTTCATATGATACAGGTGTGTTTATATAAGATCTAGGTTCCCCTTTCAGTACTATATTTAATTTTGGCTTTCTTGATGTGTGTTGCAAAGAGGGAAATCTCTTAGTTCATATTTACTTTATTTAAATAAAATTTAATTTATATTAATATATTAATATATTAATAAATTTTTTTCTGGCACTAAATATTTAAATCAACTTATTTACATGAATATACACATACATACATATACACAGTATACATCATATGCAATAACATAAAATATACATATTCACGTAAATGTTGGAACTTATCGGGAATAGAATCAACTTTGTAAATTTAACAAGAAGAATAATCTTACCTCATGTCTCATCAAAAAAATAGGTATAATGGTCCTTGGCTTTTCTCCTTTATTTTTTCAAAGGCTTTAAAAATATAAAAGAAGTTTTTATATCATTTAAATAAAAACTATTACATCTAATCACAGTGTCTCTTGTTGGTTAGAGTACTATAAAAATAAGTAAAGATAAATTCATAAAATATATTTCAAAGATTCTCCACTTTTTGTATTTTTATAAACTTGACCATCTAAAAATCCTTCCAGAATTTCAGGTGCTCCTTCTTAAATATGATTTATGGAAAAATTAAGAGACAAACGTTTGTTCTAGCATAATTTCATTATTTCACTTTGCTCTTTGGGCCTGAAAATCTAATCCTCCTAAAAAGACATAATCGAGTTTAGGTTGCAACAACTGGGGAAGCCAACTGGTAAAATTTGTCTTTATTGGAAGGATATAAGGGCCTCAGAGCCAAATTCTAATGATATCTCTTTGCTTCCGTTTCCCTACAGTTCAAAAACCATTTTTTAAAATTCTACATGTGTATATATTTTGAGGTGTATTTTATTTGCATTTATCACAATTTTATATTAAACTCAATATTAAACATTTTAGAATGCATTTTGTTGTTTTGACGTTAAGATATCTAAGTCGTATAATCATACATATATTTTTCTTTAAATGTTCATGTGGTACAGATGAGTGTACACAAATATAAATTGAGGGTTAAACTTGAGTTTAATTTTAAGTATGGAATTGATAGCAAGTAAGTTTTTTTTTTAATTAAACTACACTTTCTAATTCTTTGATTTGATCTTGATGTGTTATTCAACCTAAAACTCTGTCATTAAATAAAACATCCCGTTAAAATATATTTAATCCTGTAAAAAAGTTCAGTATGGGGCAAAGCTTGTCAAAAGCAATACACTAAAGTTGTTAGAAAATTACTTTTCCTTCTTCTGAAAGTGAAGAATAATATCAATATGGAAATTATAATTTATCTTGTTGTTCCAGTTATTATAATACATTGTTTGGTTGAAAAACAATAAACGTTTGGTTTTGTCTAAATTTCTATGTCCAGATTGGTAAAAAATTACTAATGAAAAAATTCTGAATATCCTGGACTCAAAACACTTTTTCTGTAAAAATGGTGCCTTTGTAGCTGATTAGGTCTATACAAGGAATACTGACATTTTAAGGAAGAAAACTTCAATGAATGGGTTGAGAAATACTAGAGGCTCTTAGAGGTGTGAGGTTGGATTTGATCTAAAGTTGAAAACAGTCCAATTCTTTTTCTCTTATCTTTAAAAAATACCAAACTACATAGAGCAAAGAGTAAAGGTAATTTGTGCAGATCTTGATTCTGAGATAGTTACTAAATAGCAATGCTGTAACAGAAAACTACAGCTTCAGTATCTCTTTCCCCAGGATGCTTAGAGTCTCTAGAGAAGGAAAAGGTCACCACTATGTTGTTATCTGAATTTATTTTCTCTCTCAATTCTTTAGCACATTTTACTATTTGAATTTAAATCTAGGAGATTCTATTGTCCTTGAAAGACAAACAAGTACTGAATTTTATTTTCACATGCACAAAAAAGGCATTATGTGCAGTATTTATTGGTTAAATAAATAGTTGGTATTTGAAATTCATGTGGGGCCATCTTCTATGAAGTTTGTTTAATAACTCAAAGTAAACCAGTGATAAAGAGAGCAATGCACTGGGTGAATTGTTTATTAATTGTTTTAATAGAATTTAATGAAGGGATTTGGTTGTATAATATATAGCATGTTTTATAATGAAAGTGGTTTTATCTGAATAATTAAAGTTTATCTATCACAATATGATGGATTATTTATCTTCAGATTGTCTACCAATTTATAAATGCTGTTTCTATGCTTTAAGCAGCTAAGTTAGTAATATGGTATGTCTCTGGAAGAAAAAATCAGAAATTGACACAAACGGAAAATAATTTTTACAGAGCACAGTCCTCAGTTACCCTTGTATTTTTATTAACACCATACCAAAAAATGAATCAGTAATATTAATATACCCATCATCTCTACAGCTACGGGTTCATTGTTATTAGAAAGACTTCCTAGTAATATTTTTCACTTATTTTTTATATTTTGCCAATTAGGAACAATTTTTTCTTGGACAAATATTTTCCCCAAATACTACATAAAATAAATTTCTCATTTCATTTATTAGAACATTCTCTAACATCAGTATCTAAATGCTTTACTACAGAAAATGTCAATTCTTAGAATTAGTAGTATCTATTTCCAGGTAGAACACACAACCATTAATTGTACTAGAAATTTTCAGTGTTATTTCTTTCCATAGTAAGTAAAATAATTGATTCAGATTAGTGATAGGTGATTTATTCACGAAAATATTAAACAATGAAACAATACACATCATACCTGTACTGGTGAGGAGTCATCTCTTCGATCTGATCATTGTTTCACCCATTATGTCATTTAGCCCGACCCTTGTTTTTCTAGACTAAAAAATGTCCCAGTGCTTTCCTGTAAAATGTATCTAAGCTTACCTCTAGGGAACATTTGATGCCTTGATTCAAGGTAGCCTCAAACTATGCTGCAGGGAAGAGCTTCTCAATCCATTGGGATCTGATGATATATTAATATAAACAATAAAAATGAATTACTAGAAAAGAAAAAGATAAAAACATTCACAAAAGAATCCATTTTAAAATTTTAGATTCAGAATTACATTTAAAATGATGAAAATCAGAATATAACATATATAAAGAATTATAAAAACTACTCATGTTATTCAAAGTATGTGAAAAAGTGATTAATAGGTAAAAGACGAAAAATGATTACTTGCTAAACACCTATGCACATGTTGAATGAATGATGTGTATATGAAGGTTTAAAATTTTTTAGGTTGTTAATATTTAATTTGGGTTGGATTGAAAAAATCTGCCACTCTCAGGGGAAATGTATATCTGATTTGTTTCTGTTTTATTGTACTAATATTTATAGTAAAAAAAACTATTCTTTCAGAGGTACATTGATGAAAATTAAAAGGAAATTTTTAAAGCAACTTAAGAACCTTCAGAATAGTCACTTCTCTTTATTGCATTTCTCTTTTAATTCAATAAGAATTCAGTGGTGTTACACATTCATTTTCAGTCTTTCCTCAGTCACTAAAATTATAGTTCAGTTTAAATATCTTTCAACCAAATAATTTTGTCATTGTATCTAATTTGTACTTATTTTTACATTTAGCAAAGTAACTTTAAAGCATTACACATTGTAAAATGATTCTCGTACATAGCTCCCACCACTTTTGACTTTGACAACATCCTGACTGGTCTATATTTCATTCATTGAGACAAACCCACTGATACCATTCTGGCCTATTGCACCGACGTCAAGTTGCTATAAAAGTTTCCAAATGCTTACTTTCAATTTCTGCACTTAAGTCATCATGGAAAATGAATAAACGGTAGTCACTAGAGACGATCCACAAATGACATTTTGTGTAGCACTGTTCTAGGAAATAACACCTGTTAAAAGTTGTATATAAACTTTAGTGGGATCACAAATTTTAAACTACTACTCCTCTGATCATTACAGAAAGATTCTTAGGATCTTGCAATGCCTCAAAAAAATTAATGGAGGTTTTTACCTCTGTGTTTGTGGATATTTAAAGTTTTTAACTTGTTTATTTATCTAATCCAGGTTGAATTGATAACAGTATTTCTCTCAAGTGATGCTACTATCTCTCTAGATATGTCTAAATTTTCCTGAGTTTATTAATGCCTTTTGCTCTGTAAAAATTGAAAAGAAACAAAAAATACTGTCCCTCACATAACTCCCCCCCAAAAAGTTGTGACATTAATCTTATCAGCCCTCTTCAGCAAGGAGGAAAGAGGAGAATTAAGGAAGGCATCTACTAAAATTACTAATAACTTGTGCCAATATTTTTAAAAAATCAAAAGAATGGGCATCAAAATTATGGACTCTAACTTTATCAAGTTCAGGTTCCCTTTCATATAAGGGTGACAACAAGCAGGATATGGTAAGAATGAAATGAGGACTCATGGGCACATACTTTGTGAATGCTGGTTGCAGGGACCTCAAAGAGGTTGACAGGCATGTGAAGCACAAAAAAACACTGTTTATTATGCAAGATAATCGCACATCTTTTATTTACAATTCCCATTCCAAGGGAATGTTATTTCTTAATCTCTAACCAAATTCTCATAAAACTTTGCCCCAATCCCTTTGGAAGGTGAAGCACTTTTTGCCTAATTACCTCCTTGCATATGGTTTTGTTTAAATACATTCCATTAGCAAGAGGAGGAGGTTAGTAACAGTATTAGTCTCCAAAAATGGCCCTGCTATACATATTGCATTCTGGCTTGCAAATTTTTAAGTCTTCAAATTTTTTCTTAAGTCACCAGTGTCTGCACGTTATCAAACAAAGCCTGCTTCTAATATCTACTTGGTATATTTCACTTTTATTAATAGAGCACTTATATATCCATAATATAAAAGTGTAGATATTATAAATACATAAATGTATATACTTATGTATATCTAAATGTAATATAGACAAAGGCAAAGATTTATATATAGATATAGAGGGATAGATATATACATGTATAGATAAATATGAATAAGTGTAGATATTTAGCCTGATATAGTTCTCTAGTATAAGATACCATTCAGATTAACAATGCATATCGAGATCAATTGGGAGGTAAAAGTATACTTATTTTATTTAGAAATTATGTATGATGGATGATAAAACACAAAGAATTAAATTTTCAAATCAAACTAACACAAATCAGTGCTGTCATTATGCCTCACTGATAGAAGTAATTACAAGGCACTAGAGAAGCAGAAAGCAAGCAAGAACCACTAACATAGCTCCACAGGTCCTTCTTTACTATATCCAAATATACTCTGGCCAAATAAATGTGTTAATTCCCAAATATATATATATGCATCTACATTTCAAAACAGAAAATAAGCTTTTGGTCATGAAACACCTGCATTTTATAAACATATGGTTACATAGCATTTATGACATTTTCCTGGACATTCCAGGTTAACATAAGCAGCATTAGACTAGGTCCAAAATACTAAAAGCATTCCATAGAAATCTCCTACTAGCAAATACCACTAGTGCGTTTTCCAGTAGACCCGTCATCTGGTACAGATATGTAAACATGCTATGTGATCTTTTTTCTTTCCCAGAGGTAACTCTCTGGTAATAGAAAAGAATGGTTTGCAAACCTCTTGCTTAAATATTTCTTTCTCACTGAGAAATAAGGAAAGTGTAAGCAGGAAGTATGAATCTTAGAAGATGTTCAATAATGTCAGCTAAGTCTACTTGAAAGAGATATGGAAAAAATTAAATTGAAAAACAAACTGATATTTATTGTTCAAATGATGACTTTACTCTTATATGTACACATGCAAGTGTATACACACAGGCATACACATACACACCCACACATCACTATACCATTTTCAAATTACCTAATATGAACACATGACAATCTCAAAGAATATAAAATTAGTCTGAAAACATTTGTCCAAGATGTATATAAAGAAATTAAAAAGTGAATTAATATAAACATAAATATCTTGATTTTGACTGAAGAAAGGTAAAATTTTAAATTACAACAATGTTTCATACTAAATAATCTTAAAAACACAAAAACTTAGTAGAGAATAAGGCACGTGTACATATGGCTTCTTAATTTGAAAGTAATTTAAAAATAATTTTTATTAAATTATTATTGGCAGTTTTGAAAAGTATAAATACTAAAGAGAATATTAAGAAACTATTTGTCATAAGATTATGACATCACAGCTATGCTATTCTTTATACTTGATCTCAATTCTATAGAGAGCTCATGGACTAATCTTTCCCCAAATTATTTCCTATAGAACTGTTTTTTTCGATGTCTGTTTAGAAGATCACCTGCTTCAGAATCACCTAGGGTCAAACAAAAAGCATATATCTAAATTCCAGATATTGAATTAAATCACTTTTGTGAGGTTTAGAAACCCTATGCTTCAAAAATAATGAAACATGTTTTGTTTTACAATCTGAAATATAAGAATCACTACCATACACTCTAATCATAAATGAGAATACTATCACAATGCTATAAGCTAGTAATATAATGATTCTATTCTGTGATCCAAGGAAGGTGAGGTATGTAAGTGGCTTACCATAGCACTCGAAAGTATGAATGCTGAAAAACGTGTTCATAGTTTTCTCAACAGTATTAAAATTTTTCTGAAATAACTTAAAACAAGTACTTTCACTGATGAGTCAAATGTAAACAGTACATTTTGTCAAGGTCAAATTAATAAAATGGTATTATTATTTATCTTGATTCTAGAGATGAGAAAGCTTACATGGCAAACTCATGATTAAAAATGCCTCAAAATGTAGAAATGCAAGCTTGAGTATTACAGAGGGTTCTAACAGGAAATATAATTTTAAAAAGTGAAAATAAACATTATCTGACCCATGTCCAAGAGATTTATTAGACTGGAACTTTCACTACAATATTTTAAGGAAGAAGAAACACAACTGGAGAAGTTACACAAAAGAAGTAAAAGTGATAAATATATACCTGTAGCTTACAGTTTCAAAAGACAGAGTCTCAGAAGATTAAGACCATTCAGTAAGAAAAGATTAAAAACTAAGCGAGAATATAGATTAAGGTGTACTGATAAGGCAAAGAGTCATTAATCAAGAATTAACCGAATCCCAGAGAAAGTGTGAATGTATTAAAGCAGAAGCACAATTTCAGAATAAATAAAATAAGTTTAATAGAAAATAAATATATAGAACATGTATTCTCAATATTCGAATGTCAAATTTGAGTTTTATATGAATAAAAATTAGATAAATTGGGGGTCTGCAGAATGTTTAAAGAAATACAAAACCACTATATACCTTAAATTCTTAATGGGTCGGAATAACATAGGATACTTAATAAATAAATCATAAATTGCTTAAAATATCACAAATACATTTCCAGGAGGGAAATATCAGTAGACTGGCTAAAGCATAAGTTTGAAACATAATTTAATAGGCATTTTTGTAGCTTGTTAAGCAAATAAAATTTTTTGAGTTAATTATCAGTTTATTTCCCAATGGTTAGTGATCAAGATAGTCATAGTGTTCTCTTCAGCTGAACTAAACTTCAGTCAGGATTCTTCCTTAGTATTAGCCCCTGACTTCCCTTTTCTTAGTACTTTTACTTCATAAAGCTTGCAATTATGAAGTCTTTCTCTGCCCCTTCGGGATAGAAGCCTCCTCCCAGCCCTTTGCCTGTTTTAAAATTTAAAGAATGTTTCTTCCAAAGACCTGGGACCCATCCCTTTGAAAGGATATCATCAAGAAACCTAAGAGCTACTCTCCTGTGCTCAGATTCAGAGAAAAACCAAACAAAACAAACATAAGCGCTCTATCTCCCAGACTCTGTGAGCTGAGAAGACCCTAATTCACTAAGTGCCAATTAGCAAACACTGATTGCTTTAGCGCATTGTCCAACCTCTCCACAAAGTCTTTTCATTAGCTCACCCCAGAACTCAGTGGAGTTGAGTTCAATTCCTCTCACCAATTGCATTGGACAAATATATTGACACCGATATTAGCTTAATAATTAGGTATGCTAGCATTTACTTATTTGTTATCAAGTATATCAAGTGCAAGTTAACAAATTATCCAGTTGCTCTAAAGAATACCTATAATAATGAATCACGCTCTAAAAACATTAAAAAGGAATGTAGCCAATGTAATTTTTTTTTTCTTTTTGAGACGCAGTCTCGCTCTGTCGCCCAGGCTGGAGTGCAGTGGCACCTTCTCGGCTCACTGCAAGCTATGCCTCTGGGGTTCAAGCGATTCTCCTGCGTCACCCTCCGAGTAGCTGGGACTACAGGCACACATCACCACACCCAGTTAATTTTTGTATTCTGGGAAGAGACGAGGTTTAACAATCTTGCCAGGCTGGTCTCGAACTCCTGACCTCGAGTGATCCGCCTGCCTCAGCCTCCCAAAGTGCTGGAATCACAGGCGTGGGCCACTGTGCCTGGCCCAATGTAATTTAAATATTGCCTATGCTTCAAGAGCTTTGTATTAAAACATGTAATGTCAGATAGGTGCAATTATCTTGTTTAAACACCACTTAAAACATATAGTTAAGAGTTGTTAATATTATATGTCATTAGAAATAATCTAATATTGTGATTATGAATATTATAATACATCAGTAGGAATAATTAATTACAATTTTTGTCATCTATAATAAAGGTATGTAATCTCATGTTCTGTGTAATCAGCATCAAAGGATCCCCAAATTGTTTCAGTTTATGGAGGTAAGAAAAAAAAGCAACATTTGCAGCTCTGCACCCAATTTCTTACATTAAGAAAATTTTGGAATGTTCTAAAAGCTGTGCTGTAGCATATATCATTCCCTGATACCAGGAGGCGTTAGATAAAATGATTAAATCCCCATCAATCACTCCATGTGGCAGCCATAACAATGCCAGTGGAACAGAGCATTGTTACAAGATTAGTGCCTCCTGCTTTGAGAGTAAACATCGTGGCTTTACTTCATTTATTTTTCATAACTTCCCTGCCTTTGACTTAGCATTTAAGAAGCAGTAGGAGACTATTTTCTAGTGATGTTCAATGTCATTTAAGTATTATATTTAGAGATCAAAAAAGTGCATAATAATTCTGAAGCATTGCTAAGATTCTAAAATACTAAAGTATGTGAAGAGCTTAATAAATTAGAAACAGTTTGGGAAATTATGAAACTGACTTTGATTAACCAATTATTTATGCATTTGAAGATTACTCTTAAATCCACAGAAATTCCTCTTAATCATCAAATATGTTCAGATTTAGTTTCCTGCCTGTTGTTAGCCCCTAGGGAATATCCAATGAATCTCCTTGTTATCTTATCTATTTTAACATAAAGCATGCAGCTTTGGACAATATACAAGGCAGTAAACAAAGACACAAAAACTACTTAAGATTTTCTTTTTTTTTTTTTTTTTGAGATGGAGTCTTGCTCTGTTGCCCAGGCTGGAGTGCAGTGGCGCAATCTCGGCTCACTGCAAACTCCGCCTCCCGGGTTCACGCCATTCTCCTGCCTCAGCCTCTCCGAGTAGCTGGGACTACAGGCGCCCGCCACCACGCCCGGCTAATTTTTTGTATTTTTAGTAGAGATGGGGTTTCACCATGGTCTCGATCTCCTGACCTCGTGATCCACCCGCCTTGGCCTCCCAAAGTGCTTGGATTACAAGCGTGAGCCACCGCGCCTGGCCCTACTTAAGATTTTCTAAAGGTGAATCTGCTGGCAAATATGATTGAACACTCCATCAGTCAGGACTGTGCAGAAAACAGAAACTGACCAAGACACTTCTAACAAAAAAAATGATTGAACTCAGGGACTCAGAAGGGACAGAGGAGTGCAAATTAGGACACTGCCACTAGACCTTTGGCTTTTAGGCCTCACCACCACTACTGCTACTACCCAAGGTCAATAAAATGTCCAGGTTGCATATGCCACAGTCATGACACTGGTGACTGGGCAGTGCAGTACTCACTTCTTCCAGAGACTATCTGTCTTCCTGCAGCATCTGAAAGATGCTATCAGCCATTCTATTGTCTAATTTTCACACAAGTGCATCTAATTAGCAAATTCTAATTTACATTTTGTATCATAGCTACAAATTAATCTGGGGTTTTTATTTCTAACTCTATTGTCTTTGAATAGAATGAGAGTGGAATGAAGGTGAGAGAAGTAATCCAAATATCTTTCACCATAACCTACTAAGTGTATGCAGAAAGCTTTACTGTCTGCAATACAGAGGAAGACTTGGAGGCAAGTGATCATTTCATTGTAGTGTTTTCTGACCTCGAGGTGACTCCCCAAGAATGCACCTGAATGACTGGGGCTGTTTGTTCCATTTCCAATTCTTCAAGAATTTTAATCCATAGTTAAATTCAGAAGCTCAGCAAATTAAGGCAGTAATATCAAAACTAATAACTTTATGAAATGTTGATGAAAAACAGAATTCAAAACTAGAAGACTCATGTTTCATCTTGCCTTTGCATTAACTTACTGTTTGATCTAGGCTAGTAAGGCAATCTCCTTAGGCCTAAATTATCTCAGGATTCAACTTACATTGCTATAACCTACTAGATTCTACCTGGAGCTGGAGGAATGTTGGAGAGATAAAGTATTGTACAAGATTCTTCACTCAAGAAATTACTATCTAGGAGAAAACATAGAGTATGTGATTAATGATTATATAAATGGCAATACAAGGTGATTAGGATGATAAATTTATTCTGAGATTTGGGGAAGGCTTTAACATGAAGGTTACATTCCGAAATGCGTCACAAAGACATTTAAATAAGAACTAAGTACATAGACAAGTGGGAAGGCCAGTAAAATCACAGCACAAAATTTACTCTCTCTTATATTGTTTCCTCCTATTCCCTAAGCACTAAACGTGACCAAATTTTACTGATTCTTTAAGACACAAGATAAAGAAATTTCTACAATGAGGCCTTCCCCAGTGTCTAATTTATATCCCCATGTGAAAATTTTTGAAAACATCGTTTCCTTGCTCTTTTAAACACTCATCGTATTTTCATCTTTAGAGTCTGACTTAGTCATTAGACCTTAAGCTCTTTCAGGGCAGGAAGGGTGTTTACATTCACTGGATCCCCAGCCCCCAGATATCATGCCATGCTTCTTACTCTGAACTTCAAAAACCGTTTGTTAATTAAATATATGAGTGGGTGAATGATTTTTTTCCTGAAGATTAAAAGAATAAGGAACAGAATGATAATATGGTAGTAGAAGATATAGATGGAAAGGTCTGTTGCAGAAATGTTGTAAGTGCCTTGTAAAACAAGGAATTTAGATTTTATTCAGTAGGCAAAGGAGGGCTTACAAGATTGGTAAGCAGTAGAAAGTGATTCTATATGGATATATGTATAACTGTGTGGCTGGTGAGAAATATATTGATTTATTAACCTCTTTGTATGTCCAAATTGAGGAAATTGGCATTTGTGAATTGTGGGGGATGTCAGCATCTGGAAGAAGACAATAAATTACTTGTGGAAGAGAATTCCTGGGTTTGGGAAAAAATGACTATGGTGGGTATTTTGTTTAAGACTAATTTAAAGTCAGTGCTTGCTCATGATTCTTGGAGAAAAGTGAGATGTCGCTATAAATCTGAATTCAGAGGCTAAAGGCTGAGATATACTGATGTGCTTTGTTGAGAAACTTATGTTGTTTGTGTTTAGCCATTCTGTGCCCTTGAAGAATTAGAGAAATGCTTTTTATAACTATGCATTAGGTCAGATATCATTTAAGATGTAATTGATTTAAATAATAGTATTTAAAAAGTAAAAATCTAGACTTTGAGAAATGCACTATCAATGACTCTAATATTTTATTCTGGTCTCTCAAAGTCAGCCATTTGATGGGTATAGGCTATTTCCTCTGGGGATCGTGGATTTCCTTACTTGAAGTACTTTTGCAGTAGAACGTAGGCATCATATCTAGAAATTCAGGAGAGGATTCTTCTTTGAGAAAGAGCCATAATAATAAGTTTGGATTGTTACATTAAGGATGATGAGAGTCTCAAATGGCTTTGAGCAGAAGTGTGAAGTGATGCATATTACAAGTCTATTCAGGCTGTTGGGTGATGAGTAAATAGAATTTAGGAGGACATGTGGAAATTCAGATTCACTGTGGAGACAATGACAGCAGCTTAGTTCAGCGTTGCATGTGATTACTGTAAGATGGTAACCATATGGTGGTAAAGAATGTCAGAATTTGCAAACGACTTTGAAGTTAGATTCTGTGTTAACATACATACACATTTTGAGCTGAAGTTGTTTGAATGTATACATTTCCTCCCTTTTTAGCTGTTTTGTTTAAACAGCAATCAATTAACTCATGAATATTTATTAAATTACTAAAATAATTTTAGGAAGTATCCTTTTTAGCTTGCAATATGTTTTTCCCTTTATTACTTCTTTCCAACCTATTATTCTTTATTCATTAAATGCCTGGGTTTCTTGGGGTTTTCTTTGCAGCCCACATCCTTTTCTAACTGGAAATAATATTCTCTGGAAACCTCATATTGATCAATAAATTCAACAACCACCCAAGTGCCTACAGAATCTAAAATCTCTGTTGTGTTCAGTTTTCTGTTCTGCATTCCATATGCTTATGTACAAATGCCCATTAGTGTTTTGCATTTTGTGCTGGCAGTTCTCTATTTGAACATATTCTGTGACTTGAGAGACTGAATTCTATGGACTCAGTAACTTCGGGCTCCCTTGCTCCCAGACTACCGATGGGCAGTGGAAGCATTGTGAGAGACTGAGGAACATAGCAGAGAGAGGTCATCATATCTATGTCTGCAGAGATGTCAGAATATTTATTCTTATCTGCTGTGAAAAGGTTTGCCAGTAGCTGAGCTGATTAAGTTTATAGTTCCAGTGAGGCACCCTCACTCCTGGAACTGCTGCAAGTCCAACTGTGTGCTGATAGTGTCTTCCTCCCTGACCTGTAGATCTATGAGATGATAATGAGTTCTTTTGTTTCCTAATGACTGAGTGCTTTATCTTCCCTAGTTAGTTCCATTCATCTTGACCCTAACTTTGTTAATAATCCTTTAATTTAATATTGTCAATTACTCGGTAGAGCACATTTTAGTGAACTTTTCCTGTAAAAGGCAGATAGTGAATATTTTAAACTTTGCAAGCCAAGAGTAAAAATTGAGTATATTATAAAACTTGTTGTATATAAATAAAATCTTCCATTTTTGGATAGTAATAAAATATAATACCAATGTAGTACATTTTTATCATGAAGTTCTATTAACAATAGAGTGGGATTAGTTTTTATTAGTGGAGATAACATGTTGCCCAATTGGATTTTATATTTGGTATTTTGTGTTATCGAATCAAATAGAAATGTTTATCTATAAGATGTTCATCTGGAAAAACCACTGTTATTCATTGTTCCATTAAAAAAAACATGTGGAATGGCCTGATTTGGCCTGCAGGCCATAGTTTGCTAAAACTAATTTGGCAAAACAAATTACATAATTAATTATATATAATATAATCAAATCATATAATAAATTAATCAATGTGTACATATGTAACCAATAAATATTAAGTTCGTAGTAAATATATTAATACAGAAGTATAAAAATAATAATTATATAATTAATTTAATTATGGTGGTTTACTATCAACTTAAATATTTGTTGATCACCTAATATTGCTAGGTTTTGATGATATAGCACTGAAAGTAACATAGTTCCTGCTCTTGAGTTTATTAGTAATTGCTGTATTTTACAAATGGTTCGACAGTAGGGTAAAAACAAGGTAGTAACTGGGGGCCTAAACAGGTCTGTCAGTAAGAGGAGACTTCCTGCGTAAAGTGAACCTCACTCAACAACCAAGTAGAATTCTACTTTTGCTATCTAATTTTGACTATTAAAAAAATTCCTCAATAGACTTTTGTAAATGTACAGCCTTTACGCATATCATGCTGTTGCCTGACATATTTGCTGGCCTCTGAACTCATATTCACTCTTCAAGATTCATTTCAAATTTCTACCACACTTTGAAAATGTTCTTTTTATGCCCTCTTTTATCTAAGTAAATTATAGCTTTCACCATGTTGTGCTTTTATTTATTTATTTAGACTTTTCTTCTAACACATTGAGGTGAATTATATGTTATTTCTATATCTACAGAGCTTAGCAAAGTTCCTCTCAGTCACTAGGTCCTTTGTAATGTCAACACCAGCAATTCTAATACATATCATAAATAAAAATAAATATACTTTGGGATTAAGTTGTGCCAGTAAGTGTGCTGTGTCTTATCCTGTTAAGTAGGTTCCAATTTTATTTTCATTTCATAGATAAGATATATGAGACAGACAGGTCAGATGGAGACCTTTTGCAAAAAACCTAGTCAGAACTAATGCTCAGGTGGAGTAAGGAGTCTGATATTTAACTTACTTTTGAAGCAGAATCCTAAAGAATTATTACAGTGTGTAAATTGGAATGAAAAGAAAGATCCAATGATTAATGCAGTATTTGAAATGAAAAACTACAAGGGTCTAGGCAGTTAATGTGTCTTGCAGCAGGACAATAAATTGTTTTGGTTTCTGTCAGTCTGAAAATGACCATGGGTGAATATTTGCCAGGTAGGTATTCTGGAGTGAAACAAGTAGTCAAGTGTGGGTGTCACCTGCTTAGTAGGATAAATTATATTAGAATTCATTGTGTTTCCCAGAAGGAGTATCAATAAGAATTTAAAAAGAGATTGGATTCTCTGGAAATCCTGATATATGTGAAGAATGGGTAGAAGAAAAAATGTGAGGGAGGGGTTAAATTTGCTGAAAATCTTCTATATTGCAGTGATACTGATAAGTTAGGTTATATCATCCAACTTTAACAACACTCTAAGTATTATTTTAAAAATGAAGAAATTGAAACGTAGGCAAGTTAAATAATTTACCGTAAGAAAATGGCTGATCCCTGAATCAAAGCAAAGAGTGTAAGATCTGAAACTACATATTTCACTCAGCCATGTGGCCCGTGATGTGAGTTTTTTCTACTGTAAGACAAAGAGGTTGTATCAGATACTCTCCAAGGACACTTTATAACATTCTGTAATACAGATCGTAAGAGCTCACTTACACAGTTCTTACTATATGTCAGGTAATACACTCAGTTTTAGAGATATTAATCCTTATTTAATCTTTATTTAATCTCATAATAATTGATATTACTGTTTTCATTTAAAATTTGCCAAACCTGATACATAAAGGTATTTGGTGACTTGACCAAATCTACATCGGTAGGACCAAGCAGAATGGGTATTGATACCTAAGTAGTCCAGAGTTAGAGCCTGTGTTCTTACCTGTGAAGCTATACCACTCTTCTTTGTGAACAATTACTGGAGAATTGTTCTAATTCTTCATTTTGCAAATAGATGAATACAGTAAGGAGTACATTTTGGAAGAAAACATTTGTAGGACTTTGGAAGAAAGAAAACAAGAGAGAGAAAGTGTAGAATGTGGCAGACTGTAAAAGGCAATTTGTCCTGTAGAAATATCTACAATTGGGGAAATTAAAATGGAGCCTATAGACTCCTATGTTCTTAGACTATATTTATTATTATATATATTGGCAATTCAAAAACTTTATTTTCTGATATTTCATCCTGTATGTTTATGTTCTTTATAAATATTTTGAAATAGTTTAATATTATTTTAATCTTGGACAATAATTCAGAAATATTTTATGTAGAGAATCATTAAAGTTCTGATTGTTGTTAATAACATAGGTATTTTTATGAAGCTAGAAGAGGAATGAGCAATGTGGTCTTTAAAGTTGATAACCATAAATGCATTATATCAATTACATTGTGTAACAGGTAAAAAGATTTTCATTTTGAGCAATTACTGTCAGTCTTCTCAGAAATCTGATGGAGATGTTCAAAAAGATTACTGTTTTCATGGCTGCTAATGCAGTATCTATTCTGCAACCTTGGGATCAAGGAGTAATTTTGACTTTCCATTTTTA
Source organism: Hylobates moloch (assembly GCF_009828535.3). Lineage (NCBI taxonomy): Eukaryota > Metazoa > Chordata > Mammalia > Primates > Hylobatidae > Hylobates > Hylobates moloch. The sequence continues at coordinate 43,457,313 of NW_026652281.1, forward strand.
TGAGCTCCATTTTTATTATTGAAGAAATACATTTGGAAGGCTATTGCTGCCATAGATAATAATTCCTCTAATGGATCTGACCAAATAAATGGAAAACCTTCTGGAAAGAATTCAGCATTCTAGATGCCACTAAGAGTATTAGTGATAAATGAATGGAGGTCAAAATACCAACATTAACAGAAGTTTATGAGAGTTAGGGTTAGTTGATTTTAACCCTCACAGAGGATTTTGAAGAGTTCAAGACTTCATTGGAGAAAGTAACTACAGATGTGATGGAAATAGCAAGAGAACTAGAATTAAAAGTGGAGCCTGAAAATGTGACTGAATTTCTGCAGTCTTATGATAAAACTTGAATGGATGAAGAGTTGCTTCTTACGGATGTGCAAAGAAAGTGGCTTCTTGAGATGGAGTCTACTGCTGGTGAAGATGCTGTGAACATTCTTGAAATGACAACAAAGGATTGAAAATATTATATCAACTCAGTTCATAAAGCAGCAGCAGGGTTTGAGGAGATTGACTTTAATTTTGAAAGAAGCTCACTGTGGGCAAAATGCTATCAAATAGAGAAATCTTTCCCTAATGGAAGAGACAATCAATGCCACAAACTTCGTTGTTGTCTTATTTTATTGTTTTTTAGCAATAAAGTATTTTTCAATTAAGTTAGTACATTTTTTAGATATGATGCTATTGCATATTTAACAGACTACAATATGATATAAACATAACATTATATGCACTGAGAAACCCAAAACTTTGTGTGACCCACTTCCATATTTGCTTTATTTTGGTGATCTGGAACTGAACTCTCAATATTTCTGAGGTACTTCTGTATGTTAAGAGTACATATGTATATGAGGTACTCCTGTACGTTAAGGGTATGTGTATGTGTGTGTGTGTATGTGTGTGTGTGTGTGTGTGTGTGTGTGTGTATGCATTGTGAAGTAACATTTATGAGATAGGTATTTGTGATTCACATGTTTCCTTAATTGTCAGCAGGGGATTGGTTTTAGGATGACCAGAGGCAGATAACAAAATCTGTGGATGCTCACGTCCTTTATATAAAATGGCATAATATTTGCATATAACCTACAACCCCCCCATATACTTTAAATTATGTTTACATAATTTACTTATCATACCTAGTAAAATGTAAGTGCTGTATAAATAATTGCTATATACTATATTGTTTTTTAATTGGTTGTGTTTTTTATTGTTGTATTGTTACTTTTGAGTTTTTTAAATCTATGTTTGGTTCAATCACACATGTGGATCCTGTACAAAATTGGGTTTATTAGATGGAAGAAGTCTATTTGGCCATATTTGAACTCTACCCATTTGGCCATTTGGGACTATCCTGAAGGTTTTTCTTTTAGAGGCAATGTTGAATATGGAAGAAGTTAATAGAAATAAATTCAGGGCAAGGCATGGTAGCTCACACCTGTAATCCCAGCACTTTGGAGGCCGAGGCAGGTGGATCACTTGAGGTCAGGAGTTCAAGACCAGCCTTGCCAACATGGTGAAGCCCTTTCTCTAGTAATGAAAAAAAAAAAAAAAAAAAACCACAGCTGAAGCATGGTGGCATGTGGCATGTGTCTGTAATCCTAGCTACTTGGGAGGCTGAGGCAAGAGAATTGCTTGAGCCTGTGAGACGGAGACTGCAGTGAACCAAGATCACGCCACTGCACTCCGGCTTGGGCGACAAAGTTAAACTCAGCCAAGGAAGGAAGTAAGGGAGGGAGGGAGGGAGGGAGGGAGGGAGGGAGGGAAGGAGGAGAGAGGAGAGGGGAGGGGAGATGAGATTTGTTAAAATATCTACTTTTAGGTAATGTCTCCTACGCGGATTATAAATAAAGGTGTATCTCCTATACTTTAAGACTTTCAAGTGAGAAAGAAATGCATGAAAGAGTAAATAAAATGAGGGATACATTGAGTGAAGCACACTCAAATTCCATTGAAAGGAAGGTTTGAAGAGCTTAATTGTTTTTGGAAGCAGCAGTATTATTTTTCTACTGCTACAAAATGACTTGTCACAAATTTAGCAGCTTGGAATAATATCCATTTATTATGTCATGATTCTGTAAGACTAAAGTCTGGGTGAAATTGGGTAGGATTCGCTGCTTAGGGTCTCCAAAAGCCAAAATCAAAATGCTGGCTTAAAGCGGCTCTTATTTGAAGCCATTGGGATGAATTTACTTCCAAGCTCATTCAGATTGTTGATAGAATGTTTTCTTTTCATTTGTAGAAGTGGGGTCCTCAGTTCCCTACTGGCTCTCAGCTGGGGCCTCTCTCAGCTCCTACCTGGTATTCCCAATGTGTGGCCACATTCAGTGGCATGTGGCTTGCTCCGTCTGAAACTTAGAAACTAGATGTAATCTTTCTTTTGTTTTAAATACTTCTGATTTCCTCTTCACTGCATTAACTGGAGAAAATGTACAGGTTTTTAAGGAGCTAATGGGATTAGATCAGTCTCACAAGAATAAACTCCCCTTCTTAAAGTCAACTGTGCCATAAAATATAATGTTATCAGAGAGTGCTATCTCATCATATAGAGTTCTTGGATTTGGGTGTTGAATTGCGGACTTTTTTTTTTTTTTTCGCAGAATTTTGCCAACTACAGGGCTTGTGGAAATAATCTTCAAATTATGTAATATATTAGCTGACCAAAGAAGAAAGGCAGATCTTCAATAGGTCAATGCTGTGTAAAAAGGCATTTTAAGCTGAGGTAAAACCTCACAGAAATGCCTAGATTAGAGAATGTGTAAAATGTGTTTGGAAAGTGCTAAATATCGCAACGTGACATGGAATATATGTCTTCTGGAACAAGAGAGAATTATGGGATGAAATGCTGCAGGTGGTCAGGTTTTTTAATGCTTTTGTGAGCTACCAAAAGATCATTCGCTATTTAGTGTGAAAGAAGAATAAATATGTCAATATTTGTAGATAGTCATTTTCACCCGGAGTAATTAAGTGAAAGAATACATTTCCTTCAGTAGACTGCATTAATATTTATCCTTTTTCTTGAATTAAACCCTGCCTAAGTTTAGATGTTGGCAAATAAAGCCAAATGCCACACACACTTATTGAAACCTAGAAGGAAAACAGACTTAACTGTTTTGCTTGTGACTTCTGGATTCATAGACATCAGTAACTTTAGTCCAGATAATTCATTTGTAATGAAAAAAGAGATGCCACTTCAAAAACTTACGTCTCAAAACAATGTAATCAAGCATAACATTATTTTCTTTATTTCAAATTTATTGAATAGTTCATTTTATTTGTAGCCTAGTTGTATTTGGTATAGCTGCATATTTGTAAACTTAGAGTAATTATTATGGAATAGCATTGTTATACATTATTTTCAAAAGCCAGCAAAACATGCCCCTAAACCAAGAAGAGAGATATATCTATATGTGTCAATACCACACTTTTCTATATATCATTAGCCAAGTTTTGGTGACTTGTTATTTAAGAAAGCCATTTCTAAGCAGTGATGTGACATGCAAGTTCTTCTGTTTTAGGAACTGAGAGTAAGGCTGTGCCCTAAGAGACTGGTCAAAATGGCCAGATAATAGGAGAAACCATCAAGCTAATTAACACAAGAGCACAGAGGTAACTCTTAAATCTCATTAACGTCAACTTAAGCAGTCTTTGGCAAATGCACAAGTAGCTCATATATAACCTGTATAAATGAATAGTTAGCTGTACACTATTTCTTTCACTCATCCTTTGAGATATTCAAAAAATGTAAACTGATCAATTTTTGCAGATTTAGAAATTAAAAAAAATATTTCCTATCCCAATATTTTACTTGCCTAATTTGCTACAGTAAGTGCTAGAATGGAAATAAAATGGCTAAGAACAATCTAGCTTGAAAAGGAGAAAGACAAACAGCAAGACTGGATCATATGGTAGTTTTAGTTTTAAAAATTAAGAAAGAAAAATACACTACAACAACAACAACAATAATAACAACAACAAAAAAAAACAAAAACTAGCAACAAGGCTGCAATATCTACAATTGAGATAATGAGTCCTCTGCCCTGGCTTCTATCTCTGCCTCTCTTCCCATCTCTAACTATCTGTTTGTCTCTCTATCTTCCTCTCTTTTTCTCAGCATATAAACAAACCTGCACACTAACATCCAGGACAGGTATCTAAGTTTACTCATCAGACCTAAAGTTTTCCAATCTGACATGCTCCAGACTACCAAGTGACAAATACAAAAGAAGCTATGAGACCTGGGAAGAAGCCTGTGCAAATGAGGAATCTTGGAGCTACAGCTCTACTAGCTTAGTGGAAATCCGTTCTGCTTACAAATGGAGTGCGTATTTTTTCCTTTTGCTTTGTTTTTACACTCTTCCCATCATTTCTTGATGGAATTGTATTATTCATCCTACAATTTATTCTATATCTAACATTAAAGTATCACTTTACTTCTTTAATATTTCCATCACCTGAAAACCTTTTATATTCCATTTTGCTTTGTTTTTAATGAAAAACTTGGGAATCATAATATAATTTCATTAAGAAAGAATTGTTCATTTTGTGTTTTCTAATTTGTTTTTTTCATTTTCTTTGTTGAAATAGTATCTACTGTTGTTTTTGAGGCTTAGATATTTGTTTTCAGACATTCCGATTAAGATAACTACTGATGCCGCTATTTGAGATAAATAAAAGGCCTTTTTTTGTATTTCTATATATTTGAGACTAATAGACAAATGTGTCATCTAATCTTCTTGCAACAGGACAACTTTGTAGTTCATTAAAACTCGTAATTATTTTTGTGGGAAGAATTCAAACCAGTTTGTAAGAAAGGCATGAGTTTGCTTAATATTTTCTTAGAAGCTATGTAAAATTATTCAAATTGTCTGCTTCAGTTGTTTGAATGCACTGGCTAATTATTCAGCTAATTTCTTCACCTTTAGATTTAAAAAATCCTTTTAATAATACAAATAATTTGAAAATAAGTATCTCAATTACTAAGCCTTTATACTGAAAGAGTCTATGAAATATAAGCACATGAATTCTATAACAGCTGTATGTTGTATATTTCAAAACAAGTATTTGTAATCGCTCTTTTAGCTTCAGCATAATTATAAGGGGAAGAATTTCCAGACATTATCTGAACATTTGATGCAGTATATTTGTTCTAGTTTTGAATCCTCACCTGATTAATAACAGCCTTTTAATAATTTTGGCTGTTGAACCTGCATACTGGAAAGATTTTGCCTTTTCTCAAAAGATATTTTAAACTACACAATTCAATTTATTTTGTAATTGATTTATTACAAACTAATCTAAACCATATTTGTGTTTGAGTCATGTTTTGCACAAATTACACACTTTGCAATATGCAAATTAGGTTTAAAACTTTGTATTGGATCAATCACAGCCAAATTAATTTTTGAAGTTTGCTTTTATTAATACCTCTACCACAGCCTCATATGCCCACTTTATTATTGTTGATTGTATATTTTATTTTCTCCCATAAATGCATTTTACATGTTATGTCATCTCTTTTTAAGCGCCATTTTAGCTTGCTAATAAATGTGTATAATCCATTTTATCACTCTTCCTTACAGTACAAAATCAGAATCTATAGGAACTGTCACAAAGGAGCACTTTTATATATTTTTAAACATTAATGGGCAATAAAAAAAGACTTGATTCTACTCTGAGATGAGGTTAATAATCCAATAATTGCTAAGCAATACATAAATGAATTATTTATTGATTTTTCTACTCCTATCCCCACAAAACCCACAGCACAAATTTATTTTTTTGCATACCAAAAGAGGAAATGCTGAAAGATTTTACTTTTTCCTTAGAAAATTGTAGCAATAGGTTAAATCATTTTAGTTATTTACATTTTGTATTTTCATTAAACTATCTGCATTGATGGCACCTAAACTTAATGCTTGTCACCAGTTCCTTGACTGTTTATGCTCCACATATCATGCTGTTGTATTCCTCCATGATAGAAGATGGAATAGAAAGTGTGGGGTGGCCCTCCTGGAGCACAACATCATGCTGTGTCCAGCACTGCCCAGAACACTTTATTCCTCTCAATAGGTTGATGAAAGAATGGAGTATCAGATCCTTTCTTTTGCTGACTTTTGGCATGTTAGTTTCCTTAATAAAATCTGCACCTCACACTCATACTGCATGATGTGGTATTTTCTTCCCCAAACATCACATGCATTATTAAGTGCTCTGCACACTGTTTAACATTACATATAAGTTATCTTATTCTATATAAAATCTTTTGAGTGAGGTACTCTTATTTCTCTGTTTTAAAGCATAGTTAACAAAAGTTTGCAGAATCAGGTAAATGTTTAAGTTTACGTAGTTAATAAATAACAAACTATTAATATAGCCATGTATGGTTGACTAGGAGAATCAATATTTTCATAATAGAGTTGTTTGAAATAGCAATTACTGTAATTTTAAGTCTTCCCTTAGAGGGAGTTTGTACCCATTAATAGCACCAGTTTGTGCTGGTTATGAGCATCAGTTCTTGAAGCTTAGGCTGCCTGGGATCTGATTCCTAGAGCCATCACGTTCAATCTGTGGTGTATTGGGTAAGTTACCTAATTATATTTGCGTCATTTTCATCATATTCAAAAGGTAATAATATCTACATGTTAAGAAGTTTGTAAATATTAAATGATGTAATACACACAAACAAGTACATACATACATACACACACACACACAGACACACACGTGTATGCTAAAAATTTCCTGACACTCAAAAAATGCAGGTGGTTTCAGTTATTTTAATGTGCATTTGCTGTTAGTTGCTTACTTTATTTATATCTCTTTACTGAAGCCTTTAATATTTATGTCAATGCTTTCTCTTATTTGTGTTTGATTTTAATAATTAACTAGTTATTCTATTAGCTGTAACTAATATATTAAATTTTCCCTCTCTTTTTTTACATTCTCCTAATTTGTAAAATTTGCTCAGTTTTTTATATTATGGAATATTACTGAGGAGAAGTTTTATAAGCTAGTGTTGTCCATTTGTTCTTAATTTTATTTCTATATGATTGTGCAATGATAAAGAATTTTTATCTTTAAAATGAGGCAATTCCACAAAACCACGTTTTGGTATTGATTGCATTTCTATTTCTAGAATGATGTTTGATTCAACAGATGAGATAAATTTTATTTTCTTTTAATAAATTTACTTGATTTATATATGTTAGTTTCTTAATGATCCAAATATTTGGCTGTATTTGCAAACAAAATACAAGTTATATATATTTTGGCTGTACCATGCCATCATAATCCCTGAAATGTAACAGATAGCTTTAAAAGAACTCTAAACATGGGAGCACCTTAACATATAATAATCCAACAATTGCTAAGTAATACATCAATGAATTATTTATTGATTTTTCTACTCCTACCCCCAAAAACCCCACAGCACTGACTCATATATTACATGATAAAAATCTGTAAATATTTAAATAGCCTCATGAGCAGTAACAGCTTATTATTATTATTATTATTATTATTATTATTATTATTTTATTATACTTTAAGTTCTAGGATACATGTACACAACGTGCAGGTTTGTTACATATGTATACTTGTGCCATGTTGGTGTGCTGCACCCGTTAACTGGTCACTTGCATTAGGTATATCTCCTAATGGTCTCCCTCCTCCTCCCCCACCCAACGACAGGCCCCGGTGTGTGATGTTCCCCTTCCTGTGTCCAAGTGTTCTCATTGTTCAATTCCCACCTATGAGTGAGAACATGTGGCGTTTGATTTTCTGTCCTTGTGATAGTTTGCTGACAATGATGGTTTCCAGCTTCATCTGTGTCCCTACAAAGGACATGAACTCATCCTTTTTATGGCTGCATAGTATTCCATGGTGTATATGTGCCACATTTTCTTAATCCAGTCTATCATTGATGGACGTTTGGGTTGGTACCAAGTCTTTACTATTGTGAATAGTGCCACAATAAACATACGTGTGCATGTGACTTTATAGCAGCATGATTTATAATCCTTTGGGTATATACCCAGTAATGGGATGGCTGGGTCAAATGGTATTTCTAGTTCTAGATCTTTGAGGAATTGCCACACTGTCTTCGACAATGGTTGAAGCAGTTTACAGAACAACCAACAGTGTAAAAGTGTTCCTATTTCTCCACATCCTCTTCAGCACCTGTTGTTTCCTGACTTTTTAATGATTGCCATTCTAACTGGTGTGAGGTGGTATCTCATTGTGGTTTTGATTTGCATTTCTCTGATGGCCAGTGATGATGAGCATTTTTTCATGTGTTTTTTGGCTGCATAAATGTCTTCTGAGAAGTGTCTGTTCATATCCTTTGCCCACTTTTTGATGGGATTGTTTGATTTTTTCTTATAAATTTGAGTTCATGGTAGATTCTGGATATTAGCCCTTTGTCAGATGGGTAGATTGTAAAAATGTTCTCCCATTCTGTAGGTTGCCTGTTCACTCTGATGGTAGTTTCTTTTGCTGTGCAGAAGCTCTTTAGTTTAATTAGATCCCATTTGTCAATTTTGGCTTTTGTTGCCATTGCTTTTGGTGTTTTAGACATGAAGTCCTTGTCCATGCCTGTGTCCTGAATAGTATTGCCTAGGTTTTCTTCTAGGGTTTTTATGGTTTTAGGTCTAACATTTAAGTCTTTAATCCATCTTGAATTAGTTTTTGTATAAGGTGTGAGGAAGGGATCCAGTTTCAGCTTCCTACATATGGCTAGCCAGTTTTCCTAGCACCATTTATTAAATAGGGAATCCTTTCCCCATTTCTTGTTTTTGTCAGGTTTGTTAATGATCAGATGGTTGCAGATGTGTGGTATTATTTCTGATGGCTCTATTCTGTTCCATTGGCCTATATCTCGGTTTTGGTACCAGTACCATGCTATTTTGGTTACTGTAGCCTTGTAGTATAGTTTGAAGTCAGGTAGCGTGATGCCTCCAGCTTTGTTCATTTGGCTTAGGATTGACTTGGCAATGTGAGCTCCTTTTTGTTTTATATGAACTTTAAGGCAGTTTTTTCCAATTCTGTGAAGAAAGTCATTGGTAGCTTGATGGGGTTGGTGTTGAGTCTATAACTTACCTTGCACAGTATGGCCATTTTCACAATTTTGATTCTTCCTATCCATGAGCATGGAATGTTCTTCCGTTTGTTTGTGTCCTCTTTTATTTCGCTGAGCAGTGGTTTGTAGTTCTCCTTGAAGAGATCCTTCACATCCCTTGGAAGTTGGATTCCTTGGTATTTTATTCTCTGTGAGGCAATTGTGAATGGGAGTTCACTCATGATTTGGCTCTCTGTTTGTCTGTGATTGGTGTACAAGAATGCTTGTGATTTTTGCACAATTGATTTTGTATCCTGAGACTTTGCTGATTTTGCTTATCAGCTAAGGAGAATTTGGCCTGAGATGATGGGGTTTTCTAAATATACAATCATGTCATTCACAAACAGGGACAATTTGACTTCCTCTTTTCCTAATTGAATACTCTTTATTTCTTTCTCTTGCCTGATTGCCCTGGCCAGAACTTCCAACACTATGTTGAATAGAAGTGGTAAGAGAGGGCATCCCTGTCTTTTGCCAGTTTTCGAAGGGAATCCTTCCAGTTTTTGCCCATTCAGTATGATATTGGCTGTGGGTCTCTCATAAATAGCTCTTATTATTTTGAGATATAACCCATCAATACCTAGTTTATTGAGAGTTTTCAGCATGAAGCGCTGTAGAATTTTGTCAAAGGCCTTTTCTGCATCTATTGAGATAATCGTGGTTTTTGTCTTTAGTTCTTTTTATATGATGGATTACATTTATTGATTTGTGTATTTTGAACCAGCCTTGCATCCCAGGGATGAAGGCAACTTGACCATGGTGGATAAGCTTTTTGATGTACTCCCTGATTCGCTTTGCCTGTATTTTATTGAGGATTTTTGCATTGATATTCAGCAGGGATATTGGTCTAAAATTCTCTTTTTTTGTTGTGTCTCTGCCAGGCTTTGGTATCAGGATGATGTTGGCCTCATAAAATGAGTTAGGGAGGAGTCCCCCTTTTTCTATTGACTGGAATAGTTTCAGAAGAAATGGTACCAGCTCCTCTTTGTACCTCTGGTAGAATTCGGCTGTGAATCTGTCTGGTCCTGGACTTTTTTTGGTTGATAGGCTATTAATTATTGCCTCAATTTCAGAACCTGTTATTGGTCTATTCAGGGATTCAACTTCTTCCTGGTTTAGCCTTGGGAGGGTATATATGTCCAGGAATTTATCCATTTCTTCTAGATTTTCTAGTTTATTTGTGTAGTGGTGTTTATAGTATCCTCCGATGGTAGTTTGTATTTTTGTAGGTTCGGTAGTGATATCCCCTTTATCATTTTTTATTGCGTCTATTTGATTCTTCTCTCTTTTCTTCTTTATTAGTCTTACTAGCTGTTGGTCAATTTTGTGGACCTTTTCAAAAAACCAGATTCTGGATTCATTGATTTTTTGAAGGGTTTTTTGTGTCTCTATTTCCTTCAGTTCTGCTCTGATCTTAGTTATTTCTTGCCTTCTAGGTTTTGAATGTGTTTGTTCTTGCTTTTCTAGTTCTTTTAATTGTGATGTTAGGGTGTCAATTTTAGATCTTTCCTGCTTTCTCTTGTGGGCATTTAGTGCTATAAATTTCCCTCTACACTCTGCTTTAAATGTGTCCCACAGATTCTGGTATGTTATGTCTTTGCTCTCATTGGTTTCAAAGAACATCTTTATTTCTGACTTCATTTCATTACATACTCAGTAGTCATTCAGGAACAGGTTGTTCAGTTTCCATGTAGTTGAGCGGTTTTGAGTGAGTTTCTTAATCCTGAGTTCTAGTTTGATTGCACTGTGGTCTGAGAGATAGTTTGTTATAATTTCTGTTCTTTTACATTTGCTGAGGAGTGCTTTACTCCCAACTATGTGGTCAATTTTGGAGTAGGTGCAGTGTGGTGCTGAAAAGAATGTATATTCTGTTGATTTGGGGTGGAGAGTTCTGTAGATGTCTATTAGGTCCGTTTGGTGCAGAGCTGAGTTCAATTCCTGGAAATCCTTTTTATCTTTCTGTCTCATTGATGTGTCTAATGTGGACAGTGGGGTGTTAAAGTCTCCCATTATTATTGTATGGGAGTCTAAGTCTCTTTGTATGTCTCTAAGGACTTGCTTTATGAATCTGGGTGCTCCTTTATTGGGTGCATATATATTTAGGATAGTTAGCTCTTCTTGTTGAATTGATCCCTTTACCGTTATGTAATGGCCTTCTTTGTCTCTTTTGATCTTTGTTGGTTTAAATTCTGTTTTATCAGAGACTAGGATTGCAACCCCTGCTTTTTTTGTTTGTTTGTTTTCCATTTGCTTGGTAGATCTTTTTCCGTCACTTTATTTTGAGCCTATCTGTGTCTCTGCACGTGAGATGTGTCTCCTGAATACAGCACATTGATGGGTCTTGACTCTTTATCCAATTTGCCAGTCTGTGTCTTTTATTTGGAGCATTTAGCCCATTTCCATTTAAGGTTAATATTGTTATGTGTGAATTTTTTCTTGTCATTATGATGTTAGTTGGTTATTTTGCTAGTTAGTTGATGCAGTTTCTTCCTAGCATCAATGGTATTTACAATTTGGCATATTTTTGCAGTGGCTGGTACCGATTGTTCCTTTCCATGTTTAGTGCTTCCTTCAGGAACTCTTGTAAGGCAGGCCTGGTCGTGACAAAATCTCTCAGCATTTGTTTGTGTGTAAAGGATTTTATTTCTCCTTCACTTATGAAGCTTAGTTTGGCTGGGTATGAAATTCTGGGTTGAAAATTCTTTTTTTTTTTAGAATTTTGAATATCGGCCCCCACTCTCTTCTGGCTTGTAGAGTTTCTGCAAAGAGATCCGCAGTTAGTCTGATGGGCTTCCCTTTGTGGGTAACCCGACCTTTCTCTTTGGCTGCCCTTAACCTTTTTTTCCTTCATTTCAACTTTGGTGAATCGGACAATTATGTGTCTTGGAGTTGCTTTTCTGCACTAGTGTCTTTGTGGCATTCTCTGTATTTCCTGGATTTGAATGTTGGCCTGCCTCACTAGGTTGGGGAATCTCCTGGATAATATCCTGCAGTGTGTTTTCCAACTTGGTTCCATTCTTCCCGTCACTTTCAGGTACACCAATCAGATGTAGATTTGGTCTTTTCACATAGTCCCATATTTCTTGGAGGCTTTGTTCATTTCTTTTTACTCTTTTTTGTCAAAATTTCTCTTCTCCCTTCATTTCATTCATTTGATCTTCAATCACTGATACCTTTTCTTCCACTTGATCAAATTGGCTACTGAAGCTTGTGCATGCATCACATAGTTCTCATTCCATGGTTTCCAGCTCCATCAGGTCATTTAAGGAATTCTGTACACTGTTTATTCTAGTTAGCCATTCGTCTAATCTTTTTTCAAGGTTTTTAGCTTCTTTGCAATGGGTATTGAACAGCCTCCTTTAGCTTGGAGAAGTTTTTTATTAATGATCATCTGAAGCCTTCTTCTCTCAATTTGTCAAAGTCATTCTCCATCCAGCTTTGTCCTGCTGCTGGCGAGGAGCTGCGTTCCTTTGGAGGAGAAGAAGAACCCTGAAGTTTAGAGTTTTCAGCTTTTATGCTCTGGTTTCTCCCCATCTTTGTGGTTTTATCTACCTGTGGTCTTTGATGATGGTGACGTGCAGATGGGGTTTTGGTGTGGATGTCCTTTCTGTTTGTTAGTTTTCTTTCTAACAGCAGCAGCGGACCCTCAGCTGCAGGTCTGTTGGAGTTTGCTGGAGGTCCACTCCAGACCCTGTTTGCCTGGGTATCACCAGCAGCGGCTGCAGAACAGCAAATATTGCAGAAAGGCAGATGTTTCTGCCTGATCTTCTCTCTGGAAGCTTTGTCTCAGAGGGCATCTGGCCGTATGAAGTATCAGTCAGCCCCTACTGGGAAGGGTCTCCCAGTTAGGCTACTTCAAGGTCAGGGACCCACTTAAGGAAGCAGTCTTTCCGTTCTCAGAGCTCAAAGCACTGTGCTGGGATAACCACTACTCTCTTTGAGCTTTTAAAGTATTTAAATTAAAGGAAAAATACACAAAGGAGATCATCAAGAGAATAAATTCAAAACTTGAAAACTATTTTTGTCAAGTACCATAAATAAAAAGATAAATAGTAGTAATTTTAAAATGTTGAATTATATTTTGAAAAGCTATAATTCATGGAGAGTTTTTATAAGTTTAAAAGATAAATTATTCTAATTTTAGTGATTTATTTTGAGTGATAATCAGAATTTAAAGCAATTAAAAAGTATATATAGTTGTCAATTTTTAAACTGCATATTCGCAGCTATAGCCAAACATATTATGATGCATGTATTAGATGGCATATTGTGCTATGTTTGAAATCACTTTTCAGGTAATAATCAATGATGGGATAAAAATCATGGTATTATGCCTAAATGACAAATTCATGATATGAAACTATATGTATAATTCCAGTTTGGAAGTAAAATGTATATAGCTGATATCTGCCAGTTTTATGCACATGTATTGCAAGATATTACACTGAAGGCTTCACAATGGTTAATTTGCAATTTCATGTGGTATACATTTTTTATACATATCTTTTTTCTGCATGTCCTAAATTTGCAACAATAAATATTACACACACACACACACACACACACACACACACACACACACTAACTACTGTAACTAAGGCAGCTTTAAATGAGATGACATATTAAGCTTTCAGCATAGTGTTGAAAACTTGTGATATGTTCAATAAAAGTGCTTCGCTCTATTGACCTTTATCTTTCTCTTACCAAAATCTTCAGGCAGCAAATTCATGTAACATGAGCTGGTAACTTGGTTTCAGAGTGGTTTTAGGCGTTTTCTTTTCTGATTTGGAATATCGGTATGTTTGCTGCTTATTCAGTGATGATTAGATCAGTTATACAGCAAAGTGTTGTTAAAATACCTTAGGGCTTTTATAATTAAACTGTTAAATAATAAAAATATATTAGTTTGATATTATTTTTCAAATTTTTTATTTGAAAGTTTGTTTTCTCTTCTTTGCTGTTTAGATATTATTTTTACCTATTACTTGATGAAGGAAGTATTTACAATTGGGCATCTCTTGATGACTCTACTTGTATTTTCAGTATTCTATATATTTATTTTCACTCTTTCATTAACACCTGATGACTGGTTTCTACCTTAAGCTCCCTAGCTGGACAGTGTAAACTGTGTTAGGGTTACCAAAAGTGACACTAAGTTAATTTATTCTTTGAGAATTTTAGAGACTACCATAACAAACTACAGAATTTATGGGGCCTAGTACAAAAAATGTGGGCCTCATTGCTAAAAAATACAGAAAAACAGCGCCATTAAATGTACTAATACAGAATGTTTTTAGATTTTTCCACAGTCTCTCTCTAGATTTGTCCTTTGGGTCTTAATGATAGTTCATGTGATTCTAAGTGGATAAAAATTAAAATTTTAAATTATTAACATAAATTTAGCCATTTATCTTTATGTTTTTAATGCCAGTTTTAAATGCAGATGTAAGTATGTAAAACTCCTATGTAGAATCACCAGTGTTATGCAGTTCATGTTTGGTAATTTATAACATACATATGCATTTTGATCTCACCAGAAAAGTGAAAATCTTGGGTGTGTTTTTGGGTGCGGAAACTCAGTTGTCTTTATTTTACTGTGTGATATAACATATTCTACTGAATCTCATTATGTTTGCTTTACGGATGAGTGCAGAAGGACTGATAAAAAAGAAACTATGGAAAGCTCTATTCTTTCTTTTCCATCCATGTTTTCATTCTCAGTGTAAGTCATTGGTTAATAAAGGAAAGTTATTGTAGTTATAACAGACATTGTAGGGTTCTATAATTCTCTTTCTTAGACCACCATTGACTTCTTTCTGAATTCATAGCAAGTTCTGATGTGAATGAAAAACCTAGCCTCTCAGGGATGTCAGCACCCATGCTTCTCCAGTTATACATGTGACACATTTATCTTGTACTTGTTTTGAGTCTTGATGACCTTCCATGCACTTTGGGACCACCAGAATTCTGTGTTCAAGGATCATTGAGAATGCAATCTATGAATATGGCAGCAAAGAATTGAAGACACATGTTAGGCATAGCTCCTCTGCTCACTTGGGTGCTTCATAGCCCCACTGGACTTTATCTATAAAACACAAGTTCAAAAACAAAATTCTTAAGAATATTTAGATGGCAACAACAGAAGATTAAACAAAGTGTAGGACCCTTCTGAACCCAGGGTCCTTCTCAAAGGCAATGTCCTGTGCCTGCGCAGTTGCTCACCAGTAAATCCTGCCCTAAGGGTGACATGGGTAATGTAAATTTGAATCCCAAACCTGAAGTTAGGACAGGTCTTTGTTTACAGTTTCTCAGGTGAATCACGTTTTGTCTCGTTTCACCTATCCAGAGGTCAGAGTGAGGCCTGCAAGTTTATTATCTCTGTTTTTTTCAAGCTCAGATTATTCTGTTCACATTTTTAATAACGCTTTGAGGGTCCTACTTCTACATGAGGATTTCACATCAATATCCTCACCTTATGTGGGCTCATGACTTTCTCCTGCTTCCCTGCAAAGCTGTTAAACCAGAACTTACTTTGAATATGAAAAGAAGTCAATGATGGACTAAGAAAGACAGACAACCAAGGAACCCTATCATGTCATTTTCACTAGAATAACTTTCCTTTATTAATCAACCATTTAAACAGTAGATTAGGGAAGAAAATTATATTACTGCTGCTACAATTTTACTAGCTCTAGTGAAAACGTTGTACTCTGATTTAGTTCTCTCTTTGGGTATTGGTATCAGATTTCACTTACATCTATCTACTTAGTTTTAGAATTGATTCACTGTGTGTTTGTGTGCTCAGCCATGAAAGTTAAATGACACTTTTTGCATTTTATCTGTAACTTCCAGGTGTTTTGTAACAAGATCTTTTCCCACAAGACACTTCAACTACCATATTCTTCTAATATCTTTTTAATAATCAATTTGGATTTTATTGATCCTTTCTTATCCTTACTTTAGGTTGACCTTATTTATGGTATAGTTTATTGAGAGAAATCCTTAGACTTTTTAGTTTCAGTCATTTTAGATATTTTTTAAAAAATAATTTTCTGTAGTTTACAAAACACACCATTTCGTTTCTGTGTGGCCTGTCTTGTTTTGTTCTTACACTGGTAGCTGAGCAATGTGTTAGCTCTGCAGGCTGCACTATTCAAGAGGAGGCGCTAGCTCCCTAATATATAGCTGAAATAGAAATTTGCCAATTAATTTGAATGACTTTTTTTCATTTTCTTGTGTTCTTCCTGACATTAAGATAGAACTTCCCACCAAATATTCCCTCACCCCCAGCTGATCATTAGCCTCATCATTACAGGTTTTCACTGCTACGTGATCAGTTAGACATAGTTTCCTACCTCCTAACTTCCTTATAATAGTGTGAAACGACACCTCCCTTAGAGTGTGTGTGCCAGCCCTAAGTGCAGATTCTGGATTTTCTCTTTACATTCTGGCATAATACCTTCCTATAATTATTATTTTAATTTTCCCTACAAATTTTTATATGTGCTATTTCCATTGTTTTGTGCTCCTCTATATTTTATAAATTGCTTCTGATTTGCTAATTAACACATGGTTAAGTTACATGTTTCACATGGATGTGAATATGGAATATCTCCTTTTATATTTTCATTTTTATTTTCTAATTTAATTTTGTTTAAACCATTAACACTTATTTTTATTACTGCTATTTTTTGAGTTACTTCTAATATTGTTTTGTGTTTTCTATGTATCATTTTTGTCTTTGCTTCTCCCACTGTCTGCTTTCCTGACTTTCTAATTCATTTTAACTTGATTGTTCATTTGTGTATGCATTTTTATTGATTCTTGAACTATGGCTTTTAAAATTTCAACAGGCTTATTATGGTAAAATGGGACTATTATACTTGAGTATAATTGTAAATCATTAAAAAATGCAAAATAAGTAGTAATAATAGTTTTTGCATATAACAAATGAAAAGATTGCAAAATATAACTAAATTTGGAATAAAGTATTTTCCATTTCAGAAAAGTAAAATTAACTAACATAAATATTTGGGGGCAAAAGTCTTCTTTGAAGATAGATTCCACCATCTCTTGTGGTTTGACTTTATAGTTATTCTAAATGTAATCATTTTTTCATAAAAATTAGCATGGTAATTATTTTAATATAATCTATTCTTATACTCAAATATATAGTAAATTAAATAAAGACTAATCAATTAAAACCTTTATAGCACAATATATTGAGGGAGGAAAATGGCAGAATCATAATTAAATTTGAGTAAGAATGTTTTATTTTGATTTTAAATAATCATTTTAATTAGCTTTTCACTAAAGTGGTTGTTTTAATTATTTGTTTTTAAAATCTCATTTTAGATAATTTTAAACACTTTTTTTCATTAAGCTTTTTTAATACTATTTGAGGATTAAGGAATTCTCAGAGATGCATTTGTAAACTTGATTGGATTACTGCACAGGTTGTATTTAAGGGACTCAACATAGATCTCAACATGTGAAAACTGAAATTACTTTGAATGTGCAGTTGTAATTCTAAAAATTAAATGAGTTTGGAATTTAAAAATTTGTGAAGAACAAACTGTCAATATATTTTAACTTGAAATGCAATTAAAAGTGATGATTAAAGAAATAGTTTATTTTTAAATTATATTAGTTTGGAACAATAAAGGAGTTTCACGATTTACAGTGAATGAAATTAATCTATTTACAAAGCAATTTCTTCAGTAGCAATTAAATACAGTATAAGGCACATAAAATTTAGCAGATCCAAAAGGTAAACATTCTATATAGATTTTATAGAAAAAAATGAGAACTAAATGAATATTTTGTATTTATTTTTTACCAAACACATTAACTTCTTTTCTGTGGGAAATATAAGAGTAAATGAGATATTATTACTGTCCACTAATATTTAAATTCTAATGACACAAACGCTTAACCAGAGAATTATCAAAAATTTAAAACAAATATTACATATGATACACAGATATATGTTGTGTAGCATATACAGAATATTTTCTATAATGTGTAGAATAATATACATATGTTGTGTAACATTTAAGACACACATTACATAATGTACGTAGTCAAATTTATATTGTATATTTAAAGCAGATATTATAAATATGATATACAAAATATAGTTTGTATAACATACAGCATGTTTTGTGTAAAATATGTTGTATAACATGTATACCACATGTTCTACAACACATAAATGTAAAAGATGAGTGGTATAACATTTATATGTGTTATGCAAAATATATAATATCACATACATGATATTGTTGAAATTTTAATAATTTTACAGTTGTATTTTTTGTTTTATTAGATTTTAATTGTTGGTAGATAGAAATTGTTACTATTCATTGATTTCCCATAGAAAAGTGGTAAAAGTGTTTTTGAAAATATATATAAAATTGGGAAAACTGGCTAGCCATATGGAGAAAGCTGAAACTGGATCCCTTCCTTACACCTTATACAAAAATTAATTCAAGATGGATTAAAGACTTAAATGTTAGAGCTAAAACCATAAAAACCCTAGAAGAAAACCTAGGCAATACCGTTCAGGACATAGGCATGGGCAAGGACTTCATGTCTAAAACACCAAAAGCAATGGCAACAAAAGCCAAAATAGACAAATGGGATCTAATTAAACTAAAGAGCTTCTGCACAGCAAAAGAAACTACCATCAGAGTGAACAGGCAACCTACAGAATGGGAGAAAATTTTTGCAATCTACTCATCTGACAAATGGCTAATATCCAGAATCTACAAAGAACTCAAACAAATTTACAAGAAAAAAACAAACAACCCCATCAAAAAGTGGGCGAAGCATACGAACAGACACTTCACAAAAGAAGACATTTATGCAGCCAACAGACACATGAAAAAATACTCATCTGCCCTGGCCATCAGAGAAATGCAAATCAAAACCACAATGAGATACCATCTCACACCTGTTAGAATGGCGATCATTAGAAAGTCAGGAAACAAGAGGTGCTGGAGAGGATGTGGAGAAATAGGAATGCTTTTACACTGTTGGTGGGACTGTAAACTGGTTCAACCATTGTGGAAGACAGTGTGGTGATTCCTCAAGGATCTAGAACTAGAAATATCATTTGACCCAGCCATCCCATTACTGGTTATATACCCAAAGGATTATAAATCATGCTGCTATAAAGACACATGCACATGTATGTTTATTGCGGCAGTATTCACAATAGCAAAGACTTAGTACCAACCCAAACATCCGTCAGTGATAGACTGGATTAAGAAAATGTGGCACATGTACACCATGGAATACTATGCAGCCATAAAAAAGGATGATTCTTGTCCTTTGTAGGGACATAGATGAAGCTGGAAACCATCATTCTGAGTAAACTGTCGCAGGAACAAAAAGCCAAACACCGCCACGTTCTCACTCATAGGTGGGAATTGAACAATGAGAACACTTGGACACAGGGTGGGGAACATCACACACCAGGGCCTGTCGTGGGGTGGGGGGAGGGGGAAGGAATAGCATTAGGAGATATACCTAACGTAAATGACTAGTTAATGGGTGCAGCACACCAATATGGCACATGTATACATATGTAACAAACCTGCACGTTGTGCACATGTACCCTAGAACTTAAAGTATAATAAAAATATATATATAAAATATTTTTTGAGTTTTTATTCATATAGGTGTATGTATATGTATTCATATACATATACATACATGCATGTATATATATACACACACACACACCAAAATATCTAAAAATAGACTTATACCAATAATTAGCAAGATATAAAACAATTTTAACACTTATACGTTGCTGGATAAGTAGAAAGTTGTCATGACTACTTTAGAAAACTGGCAATATCTAACAAAGCTGAAACTAAGTATAACATACAGTCCCCAAATTTTAATTTTACTCCTATTTATAACCCAATGCAAATGTGTATTTTTATATATATATATGTACATATAGATGCATAACAGAAGAAATATATAAAATTGTTTATAGCACTACTATTGTAATACCAACATTTGCAAATGACTGAATTTGTGTCAGCAACAGAATGGATAAAGATGGGTAAAATTTTCATGGGATTGAATGTTACAGAGAATACTATAGATGGAATACTATAGAATAATGGAATCATACCAAGTATTGCCATATACTACAACATAGATAAAATTAACAAAGATAATATTGACCCCCCAAAAAAACACAAAAGAGTACATAATGTATATTTTCATTTATATACAGGGGAAAATCTAGAAAAACCAATCTATGTTGATAGAAATCAGTAGAGTGATTGCCTCTTGGGATTAGTAACTGGAAGTGAGTAAGTGGGAAACTTCAGATATGGTGATAATATTCTATATCATAAATTTCTTTATCTGTGTACTGGGTAGATGAATATGTTCAGTTGGCAAAAATTTATTAATTTATGAATTCATAATTTGTGCACTTTTATGTTGTATATTTTATTTTGAAAATGATTTACTTGTAATACATACCTATTTGTATCATTGAAAGAAATTCAAGTGTAGAAGCTCAAATACAATGAGTTTTTAACAGTTTCGGATATTAGCTGGACAAGGTAGATAAATGGCCTTAATTATGTAATTTATTGCCCATTGCAGTAGTCTACAGTATTTGTGGTCAAAGACAGGAGAGAAGCATGTGTATTTAAATATATAAAGAGGGAAGAGATTTATTTGATTTTCATCTGAAAACCATAATTTTTCGTGTGGTACTTTTAATTTTTAAGCATTTGTACTTAAAAAGGTCTAGCTTTTTCTTCATAGTTCAAATGATTTAATTGTATGCTTTCTAAGTGTTACCATTAGGTACCTAGGTTTACATTCCCAAAATATTTTGTCATGGATCATTCAGAAATAAAATTCCAACATAATCTAAACATAGACATTTTCTTCATTAAGCGGAGTGATCACTTGCTACTCTACATCTGATTGAGCAAGGCTTTACTCAAACCATTATAAAGGAAAATCACAGTACAATATGTTGCATTACCTCTTCCAGATCCTTTTCTTTACTTCTCATGTTATGCCACCTAATGTATCCTTTGAGGCTATGTGAATTCCAACAATGATAGAAGTCTGTTCTGCTCTATACATGTTTTCCCCGAGGTCTTTAAGCTGTGAAATACTCCCTTGGCATGTATGAATCAGCAAGTATCAGATACATAAATGAAAAATAGGTCATCTAGAAATTCAAAGAAGTGATATTTCAGTATAGAGTTATTCTCTAGGGATGGAATTGGACCTTTTATGATAGAATTTTGGTAGACAGAAAAAAATAGAGTTTGCACAAATATAGCTTTCAAGGAAACTATAAACTGAAGCAGAAGCTGAAAAGATCAAAGGAGTGATCACTAGCATGCTGAACTTCACAAAATCGAAGGGCCATCTTGGTCATCTCCCAAATCCGAGATTTACTATAAGCAATATTAATTTCCTCTTTTATAATTTTTCCTCAGGCAGATGACATGAAGGACCAGATTCATAGGTTGTAGAAAACAATACTTTAAAATCTCTAAGCAGCTTTTAAGTTAATTTTTAAATCATATTTTGAAAATGCTTTTTAAAATTATGCTGCCAGCAATTTAGAAATGCCATGTTTTTTTTTAACTTGAACATTCTTCTAGTGAGATTAGGAGACATATACTTTTAGGAAAGTCATATTTGCATACCTTCTATCAGAAATAATGCAACTCCATTTGAACGATATGTTACAGTGAAAAAGTATGTGTTTTAGAAATTCATTATTTATGTTTACCTATACTACAATATCTACTTATACCACATACATTTTCATTAAATTAGTAAATTGGATGAATGATTATAATTTCTTATAAATTCCCACAATTACTTATAAAGTAAATTCATAGTCTTCATTGGAGCCTTTAGAATCCGTTTTAACTTGATGGCAGTCTATACCATTCCACATATTATGGTGTAAAAGCTCAGACATGTATTTTGAAATAGAGCAGGGAGGCATTGATTGAAAGCTGCTAGTAGCTATTTTTTTTTAACGTGTAAAGTAAAATTAGGCAGATACTTAGGCTAGAAACTTTACATTTAATAGCAGAAATGACTTTGTTGCTTTAGCATTGCTTCAACTATTACACATGGGATTTAATAAAGGGAGTGTCTTAATTAGTCAAAAATGTAGGCATAAATAAAACCTCAAGACTTTTTCCTTTAGTTTGTTTGAAGAGCTAATCTACTTGGAGAAGCAGCAATTAAAAAGCTTTCACTTTAAGTGTATATTAAATAAATCAAATATGACGATGTTGTAAACATTTATTATAGATTTATTTTTATATTTGTTCTGCATAAATTACATACATATGCATAATCTTATCTTTAAAGATCTAATAACATCTGATAATCAGGGCACACAACCATGTACTACTTACAAGTGATGATGCTCAGCTAATAAAATGACTGTTTCATTGCTTAATTTAAAAATAAACAAAAAAGATCCATTAGTAAAACCATTCTTTAATTTCTTTTGTCCATAAACATCTTATTTATGTTTAGCCTTATCATACATATAATTTATATTAATAAAATTTTTATTTCCTTTAATATCATAATTTTTCATTTAGTAAGACCATGTTCAAAATATTTTAGATTGAATGAGAAACAAATTTTATTTTTCTTAACTAAGACCATTTTTATTCTAGTTGTCAAAGACATACCCTTTGTGTATTCTAAATCAAAATTAGTAGTTACTTGAAAAGTCAATTTTCGTATGTGATTTAGTTTAAAAGTGAAAGGTATGTGCAATCTATCTTATTAGCATTTTTCTGACTAATAGGTTGGGCAGGAAAGCCTGCTGAGGTGGTGCATGGTAAAGATAATGCCTCACAGTGAGAAAGATTTTAGATTCTGCCTCTTCCCTACTGCTTCATGTGCCAGATAATATAAGGATGTGATATTTAGACCCAAACTGACTATATTGTAACCATTAGGCAAAAACAAGTGATTAAAAGAAAATCCCATAGATGTAGTTACAGTGATATGATATTATGGACTTATTGAAACAACCCTGGAACTGCCTACCTCTAGGCTTTTGTTATAGCAAATACATAATCTCTTTATTGTTTAAACCAGTACTAGTGAGAGGATTATATTACTTGCAGCTGTATGCACCTTAAATGATGCATACTTGTTAATAATCTCTGCATAGTTAACCACTTCTGTTTTTTTCTTCATAAATAGCTACTTGAAGATTTTTTAATAACATTTTTAATTAATTAAAAGTTTTATTGTACATGAAAGCACCAACAGGCACACCACCAGATCTTTCAAATGCCATGATACTTCTCTCTACCTTCAACAGGTAGCAGTAATCCTAGTCTCATAATAACCAAGGTCAATAACATTTGTAAGCATAATAACTTCTTTCTTCTACTCCTGATCTACTGTTATAAGAAGCTCAAAATGACTGGGAGATCACTTTCAATATAAGTTTAGTGGAACCCCTACCGTGTCTTCTGATAGAAGAATTATCCCTCTCTGAGAACCAGGAGAGGTTCACTGGTGCCAAAAATTTAGGAGAAAGGGAAGCTTATATTTCTCAGGTAAATCACAAGGAAGAATGATGAGCAGCGACTCTTTTCCTTTCAACTCTGGGTTGAAGACCCAAGAATTACACTGATCAGGGACATACCACCCTATAATTAGTTCAAAGAATATACAACATCTATGGAAACAGCTCTTCTACCCTACAGTTAATCCAATGGAGCCAACATGCTGGGGCATCTCCTCAAAAGAAAGAACAAGCAGTTGCATCTTCCAGCTCCTACCACCAGTAAAGAGGCATGTGACTTGGTAGGCCTGTTTGGGTTTTATAGACAGTGTACATCACAAAAAGAAACATTACAAAATTGCTTCAACTTATTTGCTGAGTAACTTGAAAGGCTACCAGACTTAAGTGGCATCTAGTTTATAACATAGTGCTACAACAAGTTCAAGCTGTAATATAAGTAACCTGCCACTAAGACCATATTGCCTCAAATAATTCCGTGGTATTAGAGGACTCAATGGTAGAAAACATACTGTGTGAAGTTTCTGCCAAGTTCTTTACACTAATAATATCCTCCTTATCTTTCATAGTTAATTGTAGCTAATAGGTCTCTGCTATTCCAGAACCCTGTATTTACCATTGACGCTATTAAATCAAGTTTTTAAAAAATCAGAATAGAAGATTTCCCTACAGTCAGCTATCGCCCACAGACGAAGGCACTACTGAACTACTCAGTGATGTTGGTGGTCCTCTCACTGGCACATTCATTATTACTTTAGTGCAATGAGTTTCTTGAGGTTCTTCTAGAAACGTAGTATATTGGGTTAGTCTTATGTAATAAATCTGTTCTAACATACCTGTTATCTCTGAACCTATCCCTCACTATTATGTGAAAGCAATGGCAGAATCTCTATTTTACTATGGGCCATTATTGTCTCAGATATCCCTGCCAGGATGCTTAATACTGGGAATGGGAAAGAGGTCCACTATCACGCCATTCTTTTGTTCTGCCATATTGAAAATTATTTTCCATGGATGTTACTCTAGTATCATTCACTCCTTACTAGCCAGTTACTGCAGTTTTTTTAAAAAATAGTCTCTTACCTCCTGGATCAAGAACAATACTTCTGAAGTTATTCTATATTAAAATTTAGCCCTTGGTGTTTATCTAGCATATCATTGCTCTGATTTTATCATAAGAGATGTAATGGTGCTCTATATTAAGCCTTATTTGTAGCATTTCTATTCTTACACTCAGGACTTGAGCATTTTAGCAGACTTTCCTTTAGATGCAGAAGATCATGGTCTCCTTATAGGGTGATAAAGGCTATTTGACTTTCACACCACGTTTGAGTTAATAGGCTGGCTGGCCTGAGATTATTATTTTCTTTCATCAGGGCTTCAATCGTACTTAATAAAAAATGACCAACTACATATTTCTTAGAACTGTCGTTGTTCCTATATGTCACAATTACTAGAGATATTCCATAAACAATCCTCTCACTCTCACATGTGATAATATACTGGGATATAACACCTGTGGAATCCCGTATAACGTGTTATATCTCCCAGTTTATCATCACATATGAAAGTGAAGTAATTGTGTTGCTACAGCCCATCAAGTGTAATTCAGGGCTAATATATTTCTCAAACTTTAAGCTTACCATGTGTATAGGCTAAAAAACCTTCAGAAACTTAAAAAAAAAAAAAAGCTTTCAGAAACAGCAACAGAGATGTTGGTAGTTGAAAGTAAAGAACAAAGGGAATGGAGAAGGTACCAGCAGCATCTGTAACAATTAGATTCTATCTGAATATTTTTAGGTATTGCTTTATTTCTTTGTGGTTTTGTTCTTCTGACTATATTCTGTGAGTTTTATCTTATGCTTCTGTAATTTAATCATGATTTCAGAAGTAATTTTACCTTCAATTTACTTTCTAAATTCTTCCAATTTCTGTTTCACATCTTTTATATTCTGGACACCACCTCTAGTTGATAGCCTATTTGAGTTCCTGTGTTTCCTTTGGGTTGTTTCATCATACTTTTTTTTTTACTTTTATTTTATTATACTTTAAGTTTTATGGTACATGTGCACAACGTGCAGGTTTGTTGCATATATATACATGTGCCATGTTGGTGTGCTACACCAATTAACTCGTCATTTAACATTAGGTAAATCTGCTAATGCTGTCCCTCTCCCCTCCCCCCACCCCACAACAGGCCACAATGTGTGATGTTCCCCTTCCTGTGTGCATGTGTTCTCATTGTTCAATTCCCACCTATGAGTGAGAACATGTTGTGTTTGGTTTTTTGTCCTTGAGATAGTTTGCTGAGAATGATGGTTTCCAGCTTCATCCATGTCCCTACGAAGGACAAGAACTCATCATTTTTTATGGCTGCACAGTATCCCATGGTGTATATGTGCCACATTTTCTTAATCCAGTCTATCATTGTTGGACATTTGGGTTGGTTCCAAGTCTTTACTATTGTGAATAGTACGGCAATAAACATACGTGTGCATGTGTCTTTATAGCAGCATGTTTTATAATCCTTTGGGTATATACCCAGTAATGAGATGGCTGGGTCAAATGGTATTTCTAGTTTTAGATCCTTGAGGAATGGCCACACTGTCTTCCACAGTGGTTGAACTAATTTACACTCCCACCAACAGTGTAAAAGCATTCCTATTTCTCCACATCCTCTCCAGCGTCTGTTGTTTCCTGACTTTTAATTATCGCCATTCTAACTAACGTGACATGGTATCTCACTGTGATTTTGATTTGCATTTCTCTGATGACCAGTGATGATGAGCATTTTTTCATGTGTCTGTTGGCTGCATAAATGTCTTCTTTTGAGAAGTCTCTGTTCATATCCTTTGCCCACTTTTTGATGGGGTTGTTTGTTTTTTTCTTGTAAATTTGTTTGAGTTCATTGTAGATTCTGGATGTTAGCCCTTTGTCAGATGAGTAGATTGCAAAAATTTTCACCCATTCTGTAGGTTGCCTGTTCACTCTGATGGTGGTTTATTTTGCTGTGCAGAAGCTCTTTAGTTTAATTAGATCCCATTTGTCCATTTTGGCTTTTGTTGCCATTGCTCAATGAAATAAAAGAGGATACAAACAAATGGAAGAACATTCCATGCTCATGGCTAGGAAGAATCAATATCGTGAAAATGGCCATACTACCCAAGGTAATTTATACATTCAATGCCATCCCCATCAAGCTACCAATGACTTTCTTCACAGAATTGGAAAAAACTACTTTAAAGTTCATATGGAACCAAAAAACAGCCCGCATGGCCAAATCAATCCTAAGCCAAAAGAACAAAGCTGGAGGCATCACGCTACCTGACTTCAAACTATACTACGAGGCTACAGTAACCAAAACAGCATGGTACTGGTATTAAAACAGAGATATAGACCAACGGAACAGAACAGAGCCCTCAGAAATAATGCCACATATCTACAACTATCTGATCTTTGACAAACCTGACAAAAACAAGCAATGGGGAAAGGATTCCCTATTTAATAAATGGTGCTGGGAAAACTGGCTAGCCATATGTAGAAAGCTGAAACTGGATCCCTTCCTTACATCTTACAGAAAAATTAATTCAAGATGGATTAAAGACTTAAATATTAGACCTAAAACCATCATATTTGTAATTGCTTTACTTTTTCAAATTTATGTTGGATTGTTGTAACACAATATTCCTCTATTTCAGGATAAAATGTATTGTGTGCTTCTTTTCTTGGAGGGAGAAGATAATGCTTTATTTTTTAAAAAATTATGTATATAATTCTTACATGCATATGTGAGAAATCTTTTCTTTTAGATTATTAGTACTTGATAAGTTGGATTTTTTGGGTCAGTTACTGGCAGAAAGATCTCTTAATTTTCTCTTTTCTTCCTGCCATGAAGTCTCCCCACTGTCATCTTCATTGAGTTGTAATTGACAAAAGTTAAATGTATTTAAATTGTACAATGTGGTGTTTCGATACACATATAACACTGAGAACGATTACCATAATGAAACTAATTAACATATTCATTATCTCACATAGCTACCTTTTTCTGCATGTGTGGTGAGAAATTTTAAGGACTGCTCTTAACAAATGGACAGTACAGTATTAAGAGCTACTCTTAACAAGTGGACAATACAGTAATCATCATGCTATATATTACATATCCAGAACTTATTTATTCTGCATAACTGAAACATTCTACTTTTTGACCAACATCTTCCATTTTTCCCACCCCTCAATTCCCATTCCCAGCGTCTGTAAACCTGTAGTGTCTGCCTTTGTTAGTTCAACTTTTTTAGAATGCACACATAAGTGATACAATGCAGCATATGTCATTCTGTGCCTGGCTTATTTACTTAGCATAATATCCTCAAGGTCCATCCATGTTATCACAAATGATGGCATTTTTTAAGGCTGAATAATATTCCATTGATACACATAACATATTTTTAAAATCTATTCATTCAGCAATGGGCACAGGCTGATTTCATATATTGGCTAATGTGCATAACACTGTCATAAACATGAGAGTTTGGATATCTCTTTGAGATACTTATTTCATTTTCTTTGGATTTATACTAAGAAGTGAAATTGTTGCATCATTCTACTAGTTTGAGGCAATATGGTCTACATTAGAGCTTGAACTTGTTGTAGCACTATGTTATTATCTGGATGCCACATAAGTCTTGCAGCATTTCAAATCACTCAGCAAATAAGTTGAACTTTTCCTTTTGTGATGTACACTGTCTATAAAGCCCAAACAGGCCTACCCAGTTGTGTGCCTCTGTATGGGTGGTAGGAGCTGGAAGATGTAAGAGCTTGTGCTTTCATTTGAGGGGATGCCCCAGCATGTTGGCTCCATTGCATTAACTGTAGGATAGAAGAGCTGTTTCTTTAGATGTTGGGTATTATTTGATGTACATAGATGTGATTCTATTTTTAATTTAATTATAAATTAAACTTTAAACTAATTAAATAATGTTTAGTTAATATAATTATTCTATGTTTATTTTTTTGAGGAAACTCCATCATATTTTCCATTATAGTTGTATCAATTTACATTCTCATTCACAATATACCAGGCTTCCTTTTTATCCACATTCTTACCAATACTTGTTATTTTTTGCCTCAAAGATTTTTCTTATAGTCTTTTAAAGGTTCCTTTGTATGTGATGAGTTGCTTTTTTTGCACTGCTTTTAAATATCTCTGTTTGTCTTTGACTTTTGAGAATTTGATTATAATATGTCCTGGTAAAGATGTCTCCCTGTTTAACTTATTTGAAATTTTTTGGGTTTCATGGATCTGGGTGTTCAGATGTTAGTTCTGGGTGTTCTTTCTCCAGATTTGGGGAGTTTTCTGTCATTATTTCTTTAAATATCTTTCTTCCACCTTCTTTTTCTCTGGTCTTTCTGGGACCTTCAAATGTGTATACTGTTTTACTTGATGGTGTGCCATAAATTCCATAGGCTTTCATTATTCTTTTTCATAGATTTTTCCATTTGTTCTTCTGAGTAATTTCAAATGATGTTTATTCAAGGTCACTGATTGACCCTTGTCTAATTGAGTCTGCTGTTCAATTTCTGTATTGAGTTTTTCTGTTGTGTTCTTCAACTCTAGAATTTTATTCATTTTTATGGTTTCTATTTGTTGAACTTTTAATTTGGTTCATGTATTATTTCCCTGACATTGTTTAGTTGTCTGTGTTGTACTGCAGCTCATTGTGTTACTTTAGGACAATTATTTTGAATTCTTTGTCAGGTAGATTATAGACCTCCATTTCTTTATAGTCAGTTACTCGTGCTTTATTTTATTTCTTTTCTTTTGTTTTCTTATGCTTCCCTAATTAACTGATTCTTGCAGACTAGTGTTGGTATCCACACATATGAAGACCTTTTTCTAGTCCTTAGAAGCTGGCTTCAGCAGTAAAAACCCTTCAGCAGTAAAAACCGTTCATCATTCAGCCTGTTGAGAGATTCTAGGCAGCTGACTGGTGGTGTTTGTGAAGTCCACAAGTGGGCTTGCTGCTG
Source organism: Hylobates moloch (assembly GCF_009828535.3). Lineage (NCBI taxonomy): Eukaryota > Metazoa > Chordata > Mammalia > Primates > Hylobatidae > Hylobates > Hylobates moloch. The sequence continues at coordinate 43,487,030 of NW_026652281.1, forward strand.
GAGTCAATAAGCAGCTTGGCCTGGTGTCTTGGTCAGTAGGTGAACATAGGTGACACCTGGGCTTATGAGGAACTGGCCTGATAACTAGGTCCATGGGCCAGGCCTGGAATATGTGTCTACTGTGTAAAATGGTGCCTGGGTCTATTGTTGCAGGCCTAGATCCTGTGTCTACAGGAGGTAGTCTGAAGTTTGGGTTCACAGGAGCTGATCTAGTGTTGGGGTGGGCCTTGAGACAGTCTATGGAGCCTGGCCTGGCACAGGAATGTGCCTGGAGCCTGCATCTACAGAAGTAGGCCTAGAGCCTGGTGCTGAAGGGACTGACCTGGAGCCTGGAGGTGTGGGAGCTTTTGTGTCACTGGGGTGGGCCTCTAGTCCAAGTCTGCTTGTTATTTCAATTAATGTTTTTTGAGGGTTTTTATTGTTTTTATTATTTTTCTATTCAACTTGTTTTTCAATATGGCCTTTAGGAATAGAAGTAGGTGGATTAAGATTTATTAGGTTGGTGCAAAAGTAATTGCAGTTCTTGCCATTACATTTTGCCATTAAAAGTAATGGCAAGAACCACAATTACTTTTTCACCAGCTTAGTACAACAGTACTAAATCTGAAAAATGTTTTCTTTTTCCACTTTAACAATTTTTTTTTAATTTTCAGGATGTATACTTAGGAGTTTGAACATTATATTCCAGACGCTCTTTGTCTTCTTGATTTTTAAAAACTTAAAAAGTTTTTAGACAATTATAGATCCATATTTAGTTGCAAGAAATAATACAGAGAGATTCTATATACATTTCACCCAATTCCCTCCAATGGTAAAATATTACATAGCTATAATACAATATTACAAACATTATGCATCACAAATGAATATGAATAAAACCTCAACCTTATTTAGATTTAACTAGTTTTACATGTACTTGTCTATGTGTCTATTCAGTTCTGTGCAAGCTTATCACATGTAAATCTGTGTGAAAACTACCACAGTCAACACATAGAACATTTCCATCACAGGGATTCTTCATACTACCCATTTTAGACATAGTTACCTCCTTTCATCTCCCCTCCCTAAACCCTGGAAGCAACTAATATATTCTTTATTTCTATAATTTTGTTATTTTAAGAATGTTAAATTAATTGAATCATATAATATGTAACCTTGAGGTTGGTTTTAATCACTAAGCAGAGTTAAGTTGAATCCATTCACATTGCAGTGTATATTGGTAGCTGTCAGTTTTTATTGCTGAGTGTTATTCCACATTATGAATGTAACACAACTTGTTAAATCGTTAATTTTATTCTTTACATATTAAAATATTGTATTATTTTGGGTAAATTTCATGTTCTAATGTTATTTTTATTATTTGAGTAGAAATTATCTACTTTATTCCATCTTCTAAACTCTGTCTCAAAGGAGATCACTAACTCATTAAATTTTCTCATTTTGACTTTGAGCTTATTTGTTAAAAGTGTTGGTTGCCATGGGATACCCATGTGCGTTGGGCTTGGAAGCATACTTACATGGTGGTTTTGATAGTTTCATGCTTGTTATGTCCAATAATCTTAGTTTTAAGGTTTTCATGGTATGTTGATAAATGTTTTATTTCATGTAGTAGTATTGTGAAACCAGCCCCAGATTTAGATTTCTGTTGGATACTTTTTTATCAATAGCTATATTTATGCAGAGATAAAACTATTGTTGTTTTCTGAAGCAAGTCAGCAGATTATTTTTAGCCTGAATTTCATAGAGATGTAAACCTGTACATCCTCATTTTGATAGCTAAGTGATAAAGCTCCAGCTTTATATATACTTGGAAGGAAACTCTATATTGAAGATAGGAAGAAACCGGTCCAAAAAATCAACCATTTTCTATTAAAGAGACATCTTTTGTATATAAATAGATACACGCAAGGTAAGCAGTTAGTGTTTGAAGCAGAATGTAGACAAAAATTTATAAATATGGGCCGGGCGCGGTGGCTCATGCTTGTAATCCCAGCACTTTGGGAGGCCGAGGCGAGCGGATCACGAGGTCAGGAGATCGAGACCACAGTGAAACCCCGTCTCTACTAAAAATACAAAAAATTAGCCGGGCATAGTGGCGGGCGCCTGTAGTCCCAGCTACTCGGAGAGGCTGAGGCGGGAGAATGGCGTGAACCCGGGAGGCGGAGCTTGCAGTGAGCCAAAATCGCGCCTCTGCACTCTAGCCTGGGTGACAGAGCGAGACTCCGTCTCAAAAAAAAAAAAAAAAAAATTTATAAATATGGAGCTAAGGGCATAAGTGAAAAAAAAAAAAAAAACTATGTCTTCACTTAGTAGATCTAGGTGGCAGATGTGAATTTCTGCCTGATACCCTTTTCGTTATTCTTGATATTTACCCCTGCAAACCCACCTCAATGTAGTGTGAGGTACTTAGTAATTTTACTCAAAGCAGAGTTTAAAGAACCCTGCCTAACTAAGCTGAACAATTTATCATTTATGATATGTGAACATTTTCTTATTTGATTATTCTGCTGGAACAGTATGAGCAAAATAAAGATGGAGCATGTTTCTGGAAATCGAGGTTAAGACCAGATAAAATCTGATCCCAAAAAGTAAGGGTTTAATTCTGTAGGCAATAGGACATCATTGATTATTTTTTGAGCCAGGGATTAATATGACCTAATTGTACTTCTGGAATAAGGCTTAGGCAGAACTGTAGAATTGATTAGAAAAATGTAACTGGAAGCTACAAAGCCTGTTATAAGTTGTTTCGTATATTCTTCAATATAAAATAGATAACTTTGATTAGAGGCAATTTAATATGAACACAAAATAAATGTAAAATTATATCAACTATATTTCAACTAAATGATACATACAAGGTATGACATGTCCAACAATACGTGACCATTTAGTTTTATGCAGTCTATTATGGCTGATCCTTTCTAAATTCCTTCTAATTCCAATACAAGGTCCTCCTCTGATTATTATTATATCTGTGAAAGAACTTGAAGTGGTAATTGTTTTGTTGATTTTTAAACTTGAGTTATCTTAAATAATGTTATGATAAACACAGTGACCTTAGAGTATTTCTTCTAAAACAGAAATCTTTCATCTTTAACTTATGAGAATGTTAAAGTGTTGATAGAAAAACATTTTCCCTTTTTATCTGGTATTCTCCACAGTCATATCTGAAAACAATCAGATAATGGAATGGTTGCTAAGTTGAGTGAGTTTAGGAACAGTATATGACTGAGTAATTAAAAAAATAAGTGATCAGAGTATGCAGAGATATGAAAATTTACATTTTTTTCTTTTTAAGATTTTGTGAAAGCTCACAAAGTAAGTGGAAAAATTCTGTAGCTAGACATCTCTACATGAAAAAAATATATTTAACTTGCCTACACTATGATATTCAGTTACCAAATACTTAAATACAGTGGACCAAATAATTGTTTATAAAACTTTATGTCTAAATCAACAAATTCTTCTTTTAATCAGAAATATTTCCATAATAATGTACTTTCTCCTGGCCAGAAAATGTCCTCAGCTTTTCAGGACCACATTATTTCTGATTTATTTTTTCTCCTTCCTTTCCACACAACAATCGTGTTACTCTTCTTGGTCAGAATATATTACTATAGAAAAATAGAAAATGCTTCCGTTTCATACATCTACTGATTCTTTTGCTGAATAAATCATTTGGTTACAGTTGTAGTTACTTTATTTAGAATAAGAGGTGGTATGTGAATTGTCCAAGTAATTAACACCAATGAAATTTAATTTTTTTTTGTTGACTTTCCTTGCGATGATAGCTCTCAGTATTTCAGTGTATGTTATCAGTTAAACAGAGTAGTAACCAGGCATTTAGTCTATCTTGGAATCCTTGTCAATTGAAACATATGTGGTATTAGTATAAATTATTGGGGAAAGATTAATTTGATACCCATATTGCCAAAATAAAGTCTAGGGTAGAAAAATAGCTCAATAAACATTTCAGTGTATCTGATTAGTGCAATAGGACTTGAGTTCCTGATTAAGGACATGATGAGACCTCTGAAAAAATTATCTGAATTGGGTGATAACATCATTCTTCCCTCATAATTCCTTTCCACTTATAAAAAATAATGCATTCTAAACACTTGCCACATGCTTCAAACTGCATCAAATATATCATATTTGTTCTTGAGGAAAGTAGATAAAAATGACCAGAGTGGAAACCAAAAAATAAGATTACTGAATGAGAAGAATGAATCATATGCATAACTTACAGAGCAAGTTATGAGAATTCACCAAAGACAGCACAATCCATGTGTGAAAGGGTAGGGTATAAGATCAGAGTATATTGTCAGAGAAGGTAAATTATGAGGGTAGATTTAGGTAACATTTTTTTCACCCTTGATTCTTGGGTCTAGTTAAGAAGGGTATAGCTGTGTATACATCAGTTGGAGTGTGGAAAGGATAATATAAACATACATTACATGTAGTATATTCTAATGCTGTACTTCCATGGCTATGCACTGAGTATAGGGAATTAGATTTTGCAAGGGAGAAAATAGAAAGTGGAGACAGAGGAAGTTCAGGTGAAAAATGTATTTCAACATATTTTTTTAATGTATATTTGCAACACTCTGTCTAGGGCCTGGTATACCATAGGTGTTTATGATATGACAAGTCAAAGAATTAAAATCTCAGACTTAGATTTTCTATTAATATTAAGCTTCCTAGTGGTAATTGCTTGAGAGCTGCAGTAAAATTACATAAAATGTAGTAGAATCAGGGAAAGTTTGTAATTCTTTCCCAATTTAACTTGATTCGCTACTATAATATTGCTCATTACAGTCATTGTCTTAACAAATGTTGCAGCTCAGGCTTTATAATGCCCTTTACAACTTCTGTCAATGGAAATTGTTTTTCTTTTATATATGTCAGTGATTGACTTTCCATCTATAACTTTTATTATACTCATTCAGTATATTTTTCTTTTTTAATATTTAGTTTTCCAATAAATCCCATGTGAGTTATTTGATCAACGTATTTAAAGTGTAATTTAATTAATTAATTATGCTAAAAATAACATGAGTATTTTTCTGCATAACTGGTTGGTCAATTCCTCAGATAACCATTTCATCGACTTACCCTTATTTGTTCATAGAAATGAATTATTTTCCAGAGCATTCAATAATCATTTTTTTCCAGTCAGCATAGTCATTTAATACAGAGTAAAATCTTACTTATTTATCAGGAAAGTAGATTATTCACATTCAAACCTATATCATACACAGGTAAGCATTATTGTTCATTTTTTTTAAATTTGTTGCCAGATAATCCTCATTTATATCCTGAATGCTTTTTTTTTGCACCCATAAAAATGCCAATCACCAATATTGTCCTTTCCAAATAACACAACTTGAGAGTGTGTATATTTGCATATAAAATACACACACTAACAAATTCTGCTTGGGAGATATATGTAGTACAATATATATGTAATGCTGATTATTAATTCATTCATGAAGCTTTGTAGCAGGTGAATAATTACTCGTATAAACTGACCTTAGTGGCTACTGTAAAACAGTCTAATTATTGCATTCTAAAAGTGGCTGTAAATAATGTAATCTCCAAAGCCATAAGATATTAATATTTCAGGTTACAGATTGTCTGTAACATTTGTTGCACAAGATGGTAGTTTAATGTGCAGTCTGTGCTATAATTTACTGTTAATCTTTAAATACTGAGCTTTAAAGTGCCAACTCTTAATATATTGCTGCTGTAGTATCAGGTTTGAACTCAACTCCAGATAAAAATGAGCAATTAAATATGCAGCCAAACTGAAACATTAGAAAAAATGCTACCCTTAAAAATGAATGTTAGTATCTGTTATATTTCCTAAGCAAGAAATTTAAGCCCTAGATAAGTATTCTAAAAATTTGATAGCTTGAATTTCTGTTGCAACAACTTATCCAGTCTATAAAATTAATAGAAAGTTGATTTGAATTTGGACAGAACAATCAAGGGAAACATGATCTATGAAACATATGCTGGAAAATTATTTATTTTGTGTATACTATTCAACTGGTGCAAAAATTGTCATTCGCTCTGTCCCTGTCTCTCTCTCTCTGTATGTATGTATGTATATGTATATATATATATATACATGGCCCTTTAACCTTGGGGCAACATGTATATATATATACATGGCCCTTTAACCTTGGGGCAACAAAAAATGTGCAGGTGTGGAGTGGGTCAATATCTAAATAAAAAGATCTATAGAGTGTTATTTTTGTATTAAAAGTTATCTTAGCCACCAGTGCACCTTGTTCTTGAGTCACTGCTAAGCATGCTTAAAGGATTTGAAACTCCAAAAACTTTTATTAAACTGTAGACTACAGTAAATATGTTATTAAAAAGTAAAGAACAGACTTCTTTCAACAAAACTGCCCTTGGCATTGGAAGGCCCTTTACAAACAAACTAAGGTTGATCCGTTGAGGCTTTTTCTTTTTTAATTGCTTACTCTTTGTGCTTTGTTTTTGATATTTTAAAAAATGGTGTATTCTCACGACATTTAATAATGACACTAAAACTTTGTATTGTTCTAAAATTTGGACCCTCGTTAATTGAATAGATGCAATGATCATTATGTGATTATTGATTATTGCTATTAAAGTTTGTAAACAAATTAAAATATTTATCAATAACATTTGTTTACAATCTGTGTAAATTCCCACTAAAGTATTTAGGGAAACATAGTGCTTACAAAGAAAAATTAAGAGATGAAACATAAATACTAGTTGTGTGTATGTCTTTCTAACTCTTCCTTACCCCCGCCCCCAAATTCTCTAGTACTGGCTATATTTATAAATCAAGCACAATGACATCTGACAGAAAAATTGAGCATGAGCACACATCATATTCAGAGGACATGCTATAGACAGCAGTGTAGTAAGTTCAAGTTTGAAGATAGAAATACTGCTTACATTCAAAGAAAATCTCATTTCTCTGAATGACCAGTTTTATCAGATTTTTAAAATGAGTTTAGATACAATAAAAACTAAATTTGGAGATTTATCAGTGTAATTTAGGCTTTTGGTGAGAGAAAAAAGAGGACTTAGAATAAGAAAGATATTTTCTTGACATAAATTTGTGGTGAATATAGCTTGGCTATGTGCACCGAAATATATTTCAATGATATTTTACTCATTGTAGTGGTAATGATTTAAAACTATCTAAATATAGCAGTGTTTGATTTATTGGCAACACTAAATATTATAAGTTATCCAATAAATCAAGCACTGCAAATCATTCCTGAGTGCAATAATTTTGTTACACATCATTTTCTAGGTATTGCCTAGGCATAGATACAAACCTTGAATTGTATACTTTCACACACACACACAGAGATTTCTTTATAATATATGCATGTATTTACATAGTAGTAAAACTTTTATCACTGTAATTAACTGTGGTAGGTTTATATACTTTTTAGTGTTACAGCTGAAAGCGTGGATCAGATTATTTTGTAATCAAACTTAAATATTCCCCTTCCAAATTTTTTTTCTTTTTTAAGTCTCATTTCATACAGAAATGTGTTTGTGCCTTAAATTTCCCTTCTAAGTATATTAGTTTTATATAGTTTTCAATAAAAAGGATGCCTATTTGAAAACCTGGCATAATAACAATCACTATAAACCATAAATGTAAAAACTATGAATGTAAACAAGGTACATGTAATCTCAGATTTGAGAATGAGTTTTCTTGTAAAATTTTCCTAGAGTAATATAGCACTGAGTGTAATATATAAAAGCACTCAGAAGGTAAGCCTAATGCTCTTTATATTCACAAGCCTAAGTCATCTTTTTTATGAATTAGTTCGTTTTAACTCAAGCATATTTAATTGTCATAATGCTTTATCTGTAAAAGATCTTAAAATACTCCGTTTTTACTGGATCTCTATATGTATGTAAATCAGTTCAAGAGAGCATGTTTTTAATAGTTAAATAAAAGCTTTATTGCATCATTTCAAAATCAAGTTAATACTTAATTTTAGGATACTATCAAAGGTGTTGCTCAGGGATCCTAAAGAGGTATTTGGGGAGGGGTTGGGAATAAAAGCATTCAATTTGAGTTTGTTTAATTAAATGTTGATTTGCTTGATGTCCTAAAAGTCATACTAATATTACTTCAAATTTTCTTTCTGCTGTAAGCCGATTTTAACACATTATGAGCTAAAATAAAGAATATTATGAGAACTTAAATCCTGTTCAGTTTCTGCCGCCATTAGCTATTAAGTCTTACATAAATCAAATAACCCCCTTTGGATGCAATTTTTTCATCTTTAAATGAAAGTGTTGGAGTAGTTGAATAAAATATCCTTTTGTACAAATCAAGCTGTAGAGATAAAGAAAATTTGAAGACTCTGAAGACTCAGGCTGTTTCTCCAAGCAAAAGACTTTTACATCTTTTGTTTCTAAATGATCATCCTTTCTCTAAGGGTAGCATTCAAACAAATATTAAATTTCAACATTATACATTACCTAATGTATTTCTATTTCATATTTAATGTTTATGCTTTAGTCTTTGTGTAGTATAAGTATAAATATAAAATAGCATAATATACTATTACATGTTTAGATGTAACTTCTGTTATATAGATGGCACATTATTTGCTAATGAAGGGTAAATTACATAATAATTTATATTTGTACAATTGAATAAAAATTGACAAAAAATAAGAATGAATTTGTTCCTTTATCCAGAGTAAGTGAATATTTGTGCTAAAGAAGACATTTTTAGGAAATACAGCTTAGGCAGATTCCAAATGGCATATTTTCACCAACATTTAAAAAAATAAATTTAAACAAATATTTTCAGTGCACACAAACAATAACTATAGATTAATGCCACTACCGTCTTAGAGCATTTTACTAATCTATGTGATAAATGATTTATGACTCAATGGGAAAATAGGCAAAGTATACAAAAGTGTCAAAAAAAGAAGAAATACATATGAACACTGAGCATATAGAAGTGTGTTCTTTTTTTAAACATCAAAAGCCTTAAAATTAGGAACATTTTTTCATCTTTCAAATTGATAAATATTTAAAAATTGGTTACAACTAGTATCGGTGGATGCATAAGAAAATATACACTAGACAAAAATTTGCCAATGGGCAGAAAAGCCTAAAAATTCGTATATTGGAATGAAGCAACACCATTTTTACATATATATCTTAAAGACAAAATTATGTGAATTTTCATGATAGACCCACAAGATTCTCATAGCGTCAATGCTGTTTGTAGTTCCTTGACAATATTTGCCAAAGCCCCAAATATCTCAATCAAGTTTAAGGTCATGATCAAATCAAAATAAGTAAGTTAAGCTGACTAAGCTTTAATGACACATAGTTATGATGCTGTTCAATAAATAAAAATGGCCAAATATTCATTTAAATCACTAAAATTATATGCAACATGTTTTAAAGCATAATTGTGGAATGGCATTATTGAGTTTATTTGTTTGCCCATTTTGGCTTTTTTAACTTTAGTTTTGCCATTTTAGTTCATGGTAATGGAGCTAATAATGAATCCGTTTTGCCACTTGACATGGTCCCCAAACTGACTCTTAATGACTGTGATGGTTAATTTTGTAAGTCAATTTGATCAGGCCATGCAGTTTCCAAAAATTTGGTCCAACATCATTTCTGGGTGTGTTTGTGAGAGTGTTTCTGGATGAGATTAGCAAGTGATTTGGAAGACTGACGAAAGCAGATTGTCCTCCCCAATGTGGTTTAGGATGTCACTAAAGCAGTGTGTGTGTGTGTGTGTGTGTGTGTGTGTGTATTTATTTTATTGGTTCTTTTGTTGCTCTGGAGAACGCTGACTAATAAAGTATCAACTCCAATATTTTACTGGATGTGGGGCATTTGTTCATTACCATTATCATAAAATTAAAGAAATAAAAATACACGTAGTTGGAAATACAACAGTCAAAATCTAATATTAATTATATTTTAAGAATAATTTATTAACAGATATCATACCAATAAATGTTTATGGAGTAACTCCATTACTTATATTGTGACTTAGAAAATAAGTGTTGATGACATGTATTTTTAAACCAAATGTAAAAACAGATTTAGTTACAAACACACACAATTTTTTTCCTGTTTGAAAAAAAATTATATTGCTTATTTCTGTTTCCTTTTGTTTGGTTAATTGTTGTAAAGGGAAAATATTAAAGCTATCAAACTTGCTAATGCTTTTTTTTCTCAAAGTAAATGCTATGTTACCTTTTAAAAATTTTTCCTGAAAACAATTTAGTAAATTTCAAATGAGGTATAAATTTATCAAGTCATTTAATTTCAAGAAAGATATGTAATAACGAGTTAACTAAAATAACTTTCATCACATTAGAAATATTTTACTGTGTTGAATGGTATTAATAGTTCTGGTTTAAGTTCTTTGAGAAATCTTCAACTTTTTTCCACAGTGGCTGAAGGATTTTGCATTGCTACCAAGAGGGTATAAATGTCCCCTTTTCAATCCAGATTCACCAGTATCTTTCATTTTTTGACTTTCTAATAATTGCCATTCTGACTGGTGTGAGATGGTATCTTATGGTTTTGATTTTATTTATCTGATGATTAGTAATGATGAGAATTTTTTCGTGTTTCTTGGCCATTTGTGTGTCTTCTTTCAAGAAGTATCTGTTAATATCATTAGCTTACTTTTAATTGATTATTTGTTTGTGTATATACCCAAAGGAATATAAATTGTTCTACCAAAAAGACACATGCACTCATATGTTCATCACAGCACTATTCTCACTAGCAAAGACATGGAATCAACCTAGGTACCCATCAATGGTAGATTAGATTTTAACTTTTTTATTTTTATGTTTTTTATTATACTTTACGTTCTGGGATACATGTGCAGAACGTGCAGGTTTGTTACATGGGTATACAGGTGTCATGGTGGTTTGCTGCACCCATCAACTCATCATCTACTTTAGATATTTCTCCTAATGCTATCCCTCCCCTAGCCCTCCACTGGCTGACGGGCCCCGGTGTGTGATGTTCCCCTCCCTATGTCAATGTGTTCTCATTGTTCAACTTCCACTTATGAGTGAGAACAGGCAATGTTTAGTTTTCTGTTCTGTGTTAGTTTGCTGAGAATGTTGGTTTCCAGCTTCTTCCATGTCTCTGCAAAGGACATGAACTCATCCTTTTTTATGGCTGCATAGTATTCCATGGTGTATATATGCCACATTTTCTTTATCCAGTCTATCATTGATGGGCATTTGGGTTGCTTCCAAGTCTTTGCTATTGTGAACAGTGCCATAGTAAATATACGTGTGCATGTGTCTTTATAGTAGAATGATTTCCATTCCTTTGGGTATATACCCAATAATGGGATTGCTGGATCAAATGCTATTACTGGTTCTAGATCCTTGAGGAATCACCACACTGTCTTCCACAATGGTTGAACTAATTTACACTCCTGCCAACAGTGTAAAAGCGTTCCTGTTTCTTCACATCCTCTCCAGCATCAGTTGTTCTCTGACTTTTTAATGATTGTCATTCTAACTGGCATGAGATGGTATTTCATTGTGGTTTTGATTTGCATTTTGCTAACAACAAGTGATGACGAGCTTTTTTTCATGTTTGTTGACCTCATAAATGTCTTCTTTTGAGAAGTGTCTGTTCATATCCTTTGCCTACTTTTTGATGGGTTGTTAAGTTTTTTTCTTGTAAATTTGTTTAAGTTCTTTGTAGATTCTGGATATCAGCCCTTTGTCAAATGGATAGATTGCAAAAATTTTCTCCCATTCTGTAGGTTGCCTGTTCACTCTGATAATATTTTCTTTTGCTGTGCAGAAGCTCTTTAGTTTAATTAGATCCCATTTGTCAATGTTGGCTTTTGTTGCCATTGCTTTTGGTGTTTAATCATGAAATCTTTGCCCATGCCTATGTGCTACCTGGAATACTATGCAGACACAGTAAAGAATGAAATCATGTCTTTTGCAATAACAAGCATGCTAATTGGAGGCCATTATCCTAAGTGAATTAACACAGAAACAGAAAAGCAAATACTGCATGTTCTTACTTAAAATGAGTATGCATGGATATAAGGATGGGAACAAGAGACACTGGGGACTGGTAGAGAGGGGAGAGAGGGGACTGTTGGCTCAAAAAGTATCTATTGTGTGCTATCCTTATCACCTGGGTGATGGGATCATCCATACCCCAGTCCTCAACATCACACATTATACTCATATAACAAACCTGCACTCATTCCCTGAATCCAAAATAAATTGGAAAAAAATGTATATGTAAAATATACATGAAAATAGCATTACTAAATCACAATGGTAATTACTATAAACCTGGGCATACACTTTTATATTTTTGATCATTTTATTCCACATTTTTTAAAGCACAGTTGTGTCTTATGTCTGTTAACCTTCATGCTACCTCTAAAGCAGTGTTATTTTGTTTAACCAACGTTGGCAATATGTATATTCATCAGAGGCTAATTCTGAGAAGAGTTCCAAATGGGACTTTAGAATTGAATAAATGTTTTACACTTAAGTGTTTTAATGTGAGCACTTTGAATAAAGCAACCTATTTTTCTATAGTTTTGGAATATAAAACCTTTAAACTCTTAGATAAGCATTCAATTATCCATGTATATATATATTTATTTCAGTAAAATACACATGCAGAAACAAATACAGGCAGAGACACAGCATAAATCTCATATATGACTTGTTCAAATTGCTCTGTATCTAGAAAAGTCTAAGACCTTGTTTCCCAAGCCATATGCCAAGATCCTATGAAGTGGTGCATAAATTCACAGGGTGGGCACAGTGGAAATTTTAGTTTTTCAAGAGAACACAGTAGCACCTGTCAAAAATCACAAAAATTACTACTCTCAAATTGTTGAGACCTCATTATTCAATACTGAGCTGCGAGGTATTTCTTTTGATCTAGGGGTTTAACTAAAACAAAACAGCAAACAAACAAAAATAAGACATTAAGGGCACTATAAACCAAAAACTTTTCAGAATCTCTGAGACACACAGCCACAGACTAGCTATGGTTTACGAGACTGTAGTATGTAAACAGTTAGCAGATATATTTAAGTAATAATATATACCCAGGGGTTCAGGATTAGAAAGAATATAGAGGTTTCGTGTGAAATGTACTATATGCCTGTAACATTCTACTCTACCTTTGCGGAAATTCTTATTTTCACTCACGTTTTCTGAGAATGTGCAAAGCACAAACCATAAATACAAAACTTCATGAATTTCCAGAGTAAACAAACCTACAGTACTGAAGCCAAGATCAAGAAATAGATAATGACCAATGTATTAGTCAGAATTTTCCAGAGAAACAGAACCAAATAGATGTGTGTGAATGTTTATATGTGTGTGTGTGTATACATCCTTATCAAAAATTTTATTATTCTTCTTTGTATACACACAGAGAGAGAGAGACATAGAATTAGTATTGGCTGACATGACTATGTAGGCTAGAAAGTCCCAAGATCTGGAGGATGAGTTGGCAAGCTGGAGATCCAGGAAGCCAATAGTTTAAATCCAGTCCAAAGACTGGCAGTCTTGAGACCTAGTATGAGATGATGTTTTCAGTTCAGGTCCAAAAGCAGGAAAAAAGCTGATTTCTTAGTTCAAAGGCCATCTGACAGGAAAAACTCTCTCTTACTTGGGGTGGGAAGGTCAGTTTTTTTATTCTATTCAGTTTTTCAACTAATGGAGGCACACCTATGCTTATGAAGGACAATCTATTTTAGTCTCCTCATTCAAATGTTCATCTCATCCAAAAACACCTTCACAGACACACAGCATAATGTTTGACCAAATACCTATTTACCCACTGACTCGGTCACTGATGAAATTGACTACCACAGTCAGTAATCCACCAGGTCCCTTGAAATCAGCCAGTCATATTTCCTTTAAAAGTCAACCACCATCTTGTCTTGTTTGCCTTTAGGTTATTGTGTTGATGAAAAAGCGTCAAACTTCATAAAATATTTGAAGGAATTCATTCTAAGCCAAATGTGAGTGACCAAGTTCCAAAGGCAGCTTCAAGAGGTTCTCAGAACATGCGCCCAGGGTGATTGGCTTACAGCTTTCTTTTATACGTTTTAGGGAGACATAAGACATCAATTAATAGGTATCAGGTATGCACTGGATCAGTCCAGAACGATGAAACAACTTGAAGCAGAGGCTTAGGGGTCATAGGTGGAGTGAATGATTTCTGGATTGGCAATTCCTTGAAAGGGTTAAGCTCTGCCTGAAGAGTTGGAATCAGCAGAGGGAAATGTTTGTCTTTTAGATAAGGGGGGATTGTGGAAGCCAAGGTTCTTGTTATGTAAATGCAGCTTCCAGGTAACAGGATTCAGAGAGAATAGATGGTAAATATCTCTTGTCGTACACTAAAAGGATGCCATACTCTTAGTTAATTTCTCCTGGATCAGGAAAATATCTGGAAAGGGAAGGGGATTCTCTACAGAATGTGGATTTTCCCCACAAGCCATAGCTTTGTAAGGCCATTTAAAAATATGTCAAATAAGGCCAGGCACGGTGGCTCATGCCTGTAATCCCAGCACTTTGGGAGGCCGAGGGGGCGGATCATGAGGTCAGGAGATCCTGGCTAACACGGTGAAACTCCGTCTCTACTAAAAATACAAAAAACTTAGCTGGGTATGGTGGTGGACGCCTGTGGTCCCAGCTACTCGGGAGGCTGAGACAGGAGAACAGCAGCATGAACCTGGGAGGCGGAGCTTGCAGTGAGCCGAGATCGCGCCACTGCACTCCAGCCTGGGCGACAGAGCGAGACTCCGTCTCAAAAAAATAAAATAAAATAAAATAATATTTTGGGGTAAAATACTTTGATTTCTTTCAGGGCCGCTAGCTGTCATGTGATGCTATACTAGAGTCAAGTAGGAATTTTGTGTCTTATTGTTACAAAGAGTTTATTTTGTCCTTCTTAAGATCTCTATTTTAATGTTAATGTTGGTAAGTTGTGCCTGAATTGCAAAGGGTGGAGGGTATAAGGAGGTATATCTGACTGTCCCCTTCCCATCATGGCCTGAACTAGTTTTTCAGTTTTACTTTGGAATGCACTTGGCTGGGAGGAGGCATCTGTTCAGTTGACTTGGTGGCTTAAGATTTTATTTTTGGTTTTCAGTTGCCTGTTATTAGATTTATGTATAGGGAATTGCTGAGTGTGCATTTTTTGGTCTGCTTCTAAAATAGGATATTATGTTTTTGAGATTCACGTATTTTGTATATAGCGATCTTTTTTTTTCCATTTCTATTCCTAGGTAATAATTTATCATATGACCATTGTAACATGTACCTTATACTGTTATACTGCCAATATCCATTTGGATAGCCTCTATAGCAGAACAATTATAAATAGAGTTCCTATAAACGTTTTAGTAGTTGTTTTTTGGAAAATTTAAAAATACATTTCTATTTCATATATATTCAGGAAGAGAATTGATAGGTTATATAGCATATGTGGTTTTCAACTTTAGCAGAAAGAAAGAAACCGCTTTTGAAAGTGGTTATACCAGTTTATACTCCCATCAACATGGCACTAGTGCTCAAGTTGTTCTACATCCCTGCCAAAAATTTTATTATTTATCTTTGTAATTTTAACTATTCTGAGGTGTGTGAACAGGGTTATCAAATTCATCTCTTGCACTTCAGTTTTACTTTTCATTTCACTAGTGATTAATACAGTTTGACATTTTTATATGTTTATAGGACATTTGGATATCATCTTTGTTAATGCCTGTTCAGTGCTCTAGACCAATTTAATTATGTTGTATTTCATTTTTATTGATTTGTAGCAGTTCCTTACACATTTTGTCTACAAATAATTTGTCAATTGGCACATCAAAACATTTTTTTCCTCCTTTATGGCTTTTCTTTTTGCTACATTTTCAGTAAAAGAGCAATAAAAAAAGAATTGTAAACAACATATGTTGGTAAAAATATTAAACAAGTGGGACATTTCTGATGAGGTTATAAAATCAGTCAAGACAAATAATTTGTGGTTTTTATTGAAAGTTAAACATATAATCTATTCAATGATCCTATGAGTACCTTGCCTCTCTCTGCATGTCTATATTTATAAATCAACTACTGATACCACAAAAACATTTTGCTGAGGAAAAGAAGCCAGACACAAAAGCCTGCATACAGTGTGATTCCATTTATATTATATCACATACTAGGGAAAATTAATCTATTGACAATAGAAACAAGACCGTTAGTAACTTGGAAGTGGATGACTGAAAGAGGAGCATGTAGAATCTTAGAAACTTTCTGAGATAGCAGTAAGTTTCTGTGTCTTGATAGTGATGTGAGTTAAATGAATGTATGTATTAAAACAAATTAAACTGTAATTAAAATTTGTTCATTTTCTATTTGAGAAGTATATCTTTACAAAGAATATAAAGAAAAGCAAAATTAGAAGTTTCAGGCAAACTAAACATGAGGGAATTTGGCATCATTAATCGTGAATAAAATATTTAGAGGCGGTTTCTCAGGCAGGGCAAAAGCAATCTCATGTGATAGCATGAAC
Source organism: Hylobates moloch (assembly GCF_009828535.3). NCBI lineage: Eukaryota > Metazoa > Chordata > Mammalia > Primates > Hylobatidae > Hylobates > Hylobates moloch. The sequence continues at coordinate 43,503,629 of NW_026652281.1, forward strand.
AAGAGGGAAAGAATGAAAAACACTAGAAAGGGTACATGTTTCATTAGTGAAAGATAAGTGAACAATGATCATTTACAGAAATTACATTTTTTTCTGAGATTTCCTATATATGTACAAGTAAAATTTCTGGCAGCAATGTTATGAAAGACAAGAGAATTAAAAGTAATTAAATTTTTGTAAGATGAAATTCTATCATTCTGGGGATGTGATATAATAACTAAATTAGACTAATAAATGAATAATGCATTTTATAGTGTTTGGGATAACTATAAAAATAAATAATGTGAAAATAGTAAGCTAATGGAAAAATACAGTAGAATAAAAAGTAGTACTTAATAAATCAAAAGAAAAATTAACAAATTATCAATTAAACAAATAGAAAATATGAAGATATTAGAGGAAAAACTAAACATCATGAATTTTTCCAATGTAAATAGAAAATATTTCCCATTTAAAAAATAAAAACCTCTATGCTGTTTATAAAAAACATAAATTAAACATAAAGACCCAAAAAGTTAAAATCAAAATATTTTTATAAAATATGCACCATGCTAGCAATCTCTTTTAGTAAATATCCAATAAAAACTAGTGCACATATTTACTAAAACTGTAGCATTTTGAAAATACCAAAAAAACAACCAAAAGAAAATTAATGATAGAACAAACATCTAATTGCTATACCCATAAAATGGAATAGAGCATATCAGTGAACAATAATAAACTGAAGCTAGCTCCAATAATACCAAAGAATCTGATTCTTCAGTTGAGAGATTAAACAATTAAATATTCATGAAAAATAAAGCCAATCAATGCTGATGGAATTCAGAGTTGTATTCACCTTTGGAAAGGTAATTGTTGGAGCGAATATGTTCTGTGTCTTCATTTCATTGCTGATAAGATAAGCATGTACATGTGAAAACTTCGTTTATTCTGTATATTTAAAATGTGTGCATTTAAAAATTTGTTCACTCTGTACACTTACTGCTGTAGTCTGTAATGTAATAACCATTTAAACACAATATTATGCCACTACTTGCCCTCAAGAATGTTGAAAATTATTAAGACAAATGACCTCAGGTGTTGGTTAGAAACTAGAGAGCTACCAGAACTCTTATGAAATAAAAATTAGTACTATCACTTTGAAAAACTGAATTTGTACGTAACTAGGACCCAACAGTGCTACTTAACTATAAATAGTATACACAGTGTTTTCAGCTGTAAGAAATATATCTTCACAATATGTATTTATAAACATGTCATTGCACACTATTTGTAATAACCAAACACTGGGAGAAAAAGAGAAAAAACTAAATTTCCATCAAGAATAGGTGGGATAAAATATTGTGGCATTTGAAACAATAGGATACTGTGCACCAATAGATATACACAGCCTAAAATAATATGGTTGAAACTTACAAACTGCATGGACATTCGTTCCCACCCTGTCTCATGTTAAAATTTAATCCCCAATATGGCACTGTTGGGATATGGGACCTAGAAGGAAGTGATCCATGAGGGTAGATCCCTGATGAATGGCTTGATGCCATTCACTCTGTAGTGAGTGAGTTCTCATTCTCCTGAGCTTGGATTGGTTCTCAGGGGGAGTGAATTAGTTTTTTCCAGAGTAGGTTGTTATAAAGTCAAGACACCCTTGAGGTTTGGTTGCTCTCTGCACCTGCCTGCTTCCCCTGTGGTCTTTTCCATCATGTTTTGATGCAGCACAGAAGCTCTAACTAGAAGATAAGCAGATCCTGGTGCCATGCTTCTTGGACAGCCTGCAGAACCATGAGCCAAATAAACTTTTCTTTATAAATTGCTCAGCCTCAGGTATTCCCTTATAGCAACACAAAATGGACCAAGATACAAACATAATGTTGAGTGAAAGAAGCCTGTCCTAGAAAAATGCATAACACAGAAATACATTTTTATAAAATAAAAAATGGACAAAATTAGTCTACTCTATTAGATCAAAGTAGTTGTTATCTTTGAGTCAGAGGGAAGAGGTCATGACACGAAGGGAGTATAAAAGGATTAACAATATCCTACTTATTGAACTGGCTGAAAACTTGTTTTAGCCAATTATTTAGCTATACATTTAAGCCAGGTGTGTCCAAACTTTTGGATTCCCTGGACAACACTGGAAGAAGAAAAATTGCCTTGGGCCACACATAAAATATACTAACACTAACAACAGATGATGGACCAAAAAATAAATCTCAAGAAAATCTCATAACATTTTAAGAAAGTTTATGAACTTGTGTTGGGCCACATTCAAAGCCATCCTTGACCACATGTGGCCTGTGGGCCAGAGCTGGACAAGCTTGATTTCGGCTTTCACATTTTTCTGTATGTTTGTTATAAAATAGAAACAAATTTTTTTACCTTTCTTTTTTTATTACTATACTTTACGTTCTGGGATATGTATGCAGAACACACAGGTTTGTTACATAGGTATACACGTGCCATGGTGGTTTGCTGCACCCATCAACCCATCATCTACATTAGGTATTCCTCCTAATGCTATCCGTCCCCTAGCCTCCCACTCCCTGATAGGCCCTGATATGTGATGTTCCCCTCCCTGTGTCCATGTGTTCTCATTGTTCAACTCCCATTTGTGAGTGAGAACATGCGGTGTTTGGTTTTCTGTTTCTGTGTCAGTTTGCTGAGAATGATGGTTTCCAGCTTCTTCCATGTCCCTGCAAAGGACATGAACTCACGCTTTTTTATGGCTGCATAGTATTACATGGTGTATATATGCCACATTTTCTTTATCCAGTCTATCACTGATGGACATTTGGGTTGCTTCCAAGTCCTTGCTATTGTGAATAGTGCTGTAATAAACATACGTGTTCATGTGTCTTTATGGTAGAATGATTTATAATCCTTTGGGTATATACTCAGTAATGAGATTGCTGTGCCAAATGGTATTTCTGGTTCAAGATCCTTGAGGAATCGCCACACTGTTTTCCACAGTGGTTGAACTAATTTACACTCCCACCAACAGTGTAAAAGCATTCCTGTTTCTCTACATCCTCTCCAGCATCTGTTGTTTCCTGACTTTTAAATGATCACCATTCTAACTGGCATGAGATGGTATCTCATTGTGGTTTTGATTTGCAAGTGATGATGATCTTCTTTTCATATGTTTTTTGGCCGTGAAATGTCTTCTTTCGAAAAGTGTCTGTTTATATCCTTTGCCCACTTTTTGATTTTTTTTTTTTTTGTAATTTTGTTTAAGTTGCTTGTAGATTCTGGATATTAGCCCTTTGTCAGATGGATAGATTGCAAAAATTTTCTCCCATTCTGTAGGTTGCCTGTTCACTCTGATGATAGTTTCTTTTGCTGTGCAGATGCTCTTCAGTTTAATTAGATCCCATTTGTCAATGTTGGCTTTTGTTGCCATTGCTTTTAGTGTTTTAGTCATGAAGTCTTTGCCCATGCCTGTGTACTGAATGGTATTGCCTAGGTTTTCTTCTAGAATTTTTATGGTTTTAGGTATTATGTTTAAGTCTTTAATCCATTTTGAGATAATTATTATATAAGGTGTAAGGAAGTGGTCCAGTTTCAGTTTTCTGCACATGGCTAGCAGTTTTCCCAACACCATTTATTAAATAGGGAATCCTTTCCCCATTGCTTGTTTTTGTCAGGTTTGTCAAAGATCAGATGGTTGTAGATTTGTGGTGTTATTTGTGAGGCCTCTGTTCTGTTTCATTGGTCTATATATCTGTTTTGGTACCAGTACCATGCTGTTTTGGTTACTGTAGCCTTGTAGTAAAGTTTGAAGTCAGGTAGTGTGATGCCTCCAGCTTCGTTCTTCTTGCCCAGGATTGTCTTTGCTATACAGGCTCTTTTTTGGTTCCACATAAAATTTAAATAGTTTTTTTTTTTTTAATTCTGTGAAGAAAGTTAATGGTAGCTTGATGAGGATAGCATTGAATCTATAAATTACTTTGGGCATATGTCCATGTTCACAATATTGATTCTTCCTCTCCATGACCACGGAATGTTTTTCCACTTGTTTTTGTCCTCTCTTATTTCCTTGAGCAGTGGTTTGTCTCCTTGAAAAGGTCTTTCACATCCCTTGTATGTTGTATTCCTAGGTATTTTATTCTCTTTGTAGCAATTGTGAATGGGAGTTCACTCATAATTTGGCTCTCTGTTTGTCTATCATAGTTGTATAGGAATGCTTGTGATTTTTGCACATCGATTTTTAATCCTGAGACTTTGCTGAAGTTGCTTATCAGCTTAAGGAGATTTGGAGCTGAGATGATGCAGTTTTCTAAATATACAAGCATGTCATCTGCGAACAGAGACATACTTCATCTCTTCCTATTTGAATACTCTTTATTTCTTTCTCTTGCCTGATTGCCCTAGCCAGACTAATAATGAAGAAAAGAGAGAAGAATCAAATAGACACAATAAAAAATGATAAAAGGGATATCACCACCAATCCCACAGAAGTATAAACTACCATTAGAGAATACTATAAACACCTCTGTACAAATGAACTAGAAAATCTAGAAGAAATTATTAAATTCTTGGACACATACACCCTCCCAAGACTAAACCAGGAAGAAGTCGAGTCCTTGAATAGACCAATAGCAAGTTCTGAAATTGGGGCAGTAATTAATAGCCTACCAACTAAAAAAAGCCCAGAACCAGACGGATTCATAGCCAAATTCTACCAGAGGTACAAAGAGGAGCTGGTACCGTTCCTTCTGAAGCTATTCCAAACAACAGAAAAGAGGGACTCCTCTCTAACTCATTTTATGAGGCCAGCATCATCCTGATACCAAAACCTCTCAGAGACACAACAAAAAAAAGAAAATTTCAGGCCAATATCCCTGATGAACATTGATGTGAAAATCCTCAATAAAATACTGGGAAACCGAATCCAGCAGCACATCTAAAAGCTTATCCACCATGATCAAGTCAGCTTCATCCCTGGGATGCAAGGCCGGATCAACTTACACAAATCAGTAAACGTAATCCATCACATAAACAGAACCAATGACAAGCACCACATGATTATCTCAATAGATGCAGAAAAGGGCTTCGATAAAATCCAACACCCTTTTCTTGCTAAAAACTCTCAATAAGCTATGTATTGATGGAACGTATCTCACAATAATAAGAGGAATTTATGACAAACCCACAGCCAGTATCACACTGAATGGGAAAAGCTGGAAGCATTCCCTTTAAAATAGAAAATTTTTAAAAGCTTCTAGTTTAGAATTTCCCTGTTGTGTCCAAAACATAGCAACTACACAGATATTACAGGGGATCTATGGGATTTTAAAACACAAACATAAACACACACACATACACACACACACCTTTTTATTTTGGCATAATGTTAGATTTTCAGAAAATTTACTAAGGTAGCTCAGAGACTTCCTGTTACCCTTCACTCAGCTTCCCCTAATATTAATACCTTACAAAACCATGGTAAATTTATGAAAACTAAGGAATTAAATCAATACAATTTTACTAACTATATTCTTTTCAGGCTTCCTTATTTTGTTTCTCTTCTTGACTTCAGACTTCCAAAAGTCTTCCTCCTCAAAGAGAGTCAATTTGATGTAGCCTGTCCTGCCATAATTCAGTATTATTATCATGGAACCCTTTTGCTATGACTTTTAGTTAGGAAGAGGAAGTGTTGTGGAATCATATTTAAATCTCAGTCTTTTAGTGGGCCTGTGTCTGAGCTATGTCAATACAAGTGATTGTCTAGTGGTAGAGCTTCTCCCTCCCACCCTAGGTATGACCACTAAAGCACGCTGTGTGCAAGGCATGCCCTTCTCCAGGTGGGACAATGCTCTGGTAAAGTCTTTTCCCTGGAAATTTGGACAGTCTATGGGAACTAATCCAAGCATATTTCACAATGATTACCCTTTCCTTCACTCTGCCAGAGTCACGAGAGAAGCTTTATTGGAATTTCACCATGAAAACCTGGTGATGTTCTTAGAACAATTGAAAATATGGGCTCACACACCAGAGTTGGTATCCAGGAGTTTATCACTCTCAAGTACATCTATATTCAGCCTCTAGCAATTTATAAAAATTACCATTTAAATGTTACTACTAGTTGATGGCTCCAGCACCTACTGTACCACATAAGTTGATTCTGGCCATGAATGTATTCAATGTCTCTGAATTTGGTGGTGTCCTTTTGTCCTAGAACCTCAGTTCTCTGAGAGTTTCTAGGAAAAAATATTTATTTTCTGTTTGTTTAGGTTTTTATTCTTGTAAGAATGAGAATGACACTTTCCAAGTTCTTTATATATTGGGGCCCTAACCAGAAGTAAACATTATTCATTTAGTTGCTTAAACTAAACTTTGAATATAACCTTCTTATTTCTTCCTCTTCTTCTTCTGCTTCTTCTTTTTTTTTCTTTTTTTTAATATTTTCTCACTTTCTGGCAGTACAAGATACTCCAGTCTCATAGTGCATTTTTCCTGCTCCTCTTAGAATCAGCCACTTTTCTAAGGAACTCTTGTTCCTTTTGTGGAAATACAATATTTAGAAACTAAAGCATGATCATTGGGTGTTCTTGTTGCTACTGCAGTACTAGAACTTTTCAGCTATAAATCTATGCAGTTTCCATAACAGCAAATTTATTTTTTCTGCAAATCATAGTCTATGGTTTCTTTTCTCTTTTTAGAGGAAGAAAAAAAAAAAAACAGACATAGTGCTACTTAAAGTTTTATATTTTCTGACTACATGTAGAAAGTCTGAGTCAGAGTATCTAGGGATCTGATAAGAGATTATCTATCCCATATAGTTTGGATGTGTATTTCTGCCCAAATCTCACATTGAAATGTAATCCCCAGTGTTGAAGGAAGGGGATTGGATCTTAGGGGCAGGTTACTCATGAATGTTTTCAACTCCTTGTTATTGTCCTCACAGTCGTGAGGGAGTTCTTGGGAGATCTGGTAGTTTAAAAGTGTGCAGCACCTCTGCCATTGCTCTCTTGCTCCTGCTCTGGCCATTGACCTACCTGCTGTCCTCTTAGCCTTCCATCATAATTGTGGTTTCCTGAGGCTTTCTTTTTTTTTTTTTTTTTTTTTTTTTTTGAGACGGAGTCTCGCTGTGTCGCCCAGGCTGGAGTGCAGTGGCGCAATCTCAGCTCACTGCAAACTCCGCCTCCTGGGTTCACGCCATTCTCCTGCCTCAGCCTCTCCAAGTAGCTGGGACTACAGGCGCCTGCCACCACGCCCGGCTAATTTTTTTTTTGTATTTTTAGTAGAGACGGGGTTTCACCGTGGTCTCGATCTCCTGACCTCGTGATCCGCCTGCCTCGGCCTCCCAAAGTGCTGGGATTACAAGCGTGAGCCACCGCGCCTGGCCTCCTGAGGCTTTCTTAGAAGCTGAGCAGATGCCAGCATGATGCCTGCAGAACTGTAAGCCAATTAAACTTATTTTTCTTATAAATTACCCAGTCTCAGGTAGTTCTTTATAGCAATGTGAGAATTGACTAATACACTATCTTTCAAACATGCTATAAGTTGTTCCTATATCCTCTAAAGTTAGAAAACTACTATCCTAAAATACTTGATGATCCCTCCACTAACAGAAGCAAGATGAATATTAATATGTTTGATTTTACTTTATTTCAAGAAGGATTTGAATGAAGTAGAAATATGACCTGAAGAAATTGCCACTATTTTTACCATAGCTGTATGGGGAGAGTAATAAACTTGGCAAGCTTGAATTCATATGGTAGATGCTGTATGGCACGCTGTGTATTACTCCTACTACCAATTTCAAGATAGAGGTACTTTTTTCCCCCTCCTTGCTGAGAGTGTTGGTGGCTGAATATCTGTGTTCCTCTCTAGTAATTGCCCTGGCTGAAAGCAGCCTGTGTCAAGGCCACACCCACTACTTTCAGGATAACCTATATCCTCTGATTGATAACGAGGAGCTATGAAGACCCAGTTCATTTCCCTCAATGGGGGATAACTCCTGACAGCTCCAGAGCCACTTTCAGAGTAGACTTGGCTGCTATTGCAAATGTCTGTAGTTCAAAGTCTTCCTCTGTCCAATTTTGCTTCTTTCAAATCAAACTAGCTGTGTTTCAGAGAGCACTTTTTAATAAATCTCATTCACAGAAAGCTTATAACTTTTAAGTTTATTTCTGGGGAACCCAACCTATGACAATGTTATGCCCTCATAATGTTTTTTATATGACAAATCAATTAATGACGAATAAAATAATATAAAAATTTTGTTAAGCATTTAGGGTTTGTCATATAGGCTTACTATTTCCCTTTAACATTTCCAATTATACTTTGAGGTTAGTTTTTAAAAAATAATTTATCCTGATTATGTCATTATTCAATGTGCATCTGTTTCGAACTTTGATTTCAGGTTGATGTCAGGGTGTTGACTGAGGTACTTTAAATTTAGTAAAAGATGCATCTAAAAGCACCTCTCTTAACTAAAAATAAAATCAATCATCTGAAACATCTCTAAATTTTATTCATTCAAAAACTATTCACTGAGCACCTAATGTAGGCACACAATGGAGATAGAATAACGAACAAAATGGAAATAATTTTTCTTGTCACTGAGTTAATGTTTCAGTAGTGGGAAGTAGAAAATAAACCAATACATAGATTGTCAGAAGATGATAAATGTTATGAAGAAGAGTAAATCACAGTAAAGTAAAAACTGAGTAAGTATAATAGGAATTAGAGTTTGTAAGACTCAAGTTGATATTTACTTTTATAAGAACTAATAGAATTAGGTTACAAATATGTGACTATTTGGGCAAAAAATCTTCTAGCAGAGGGTGAGGCACTGTGGTGTCTCAGGTGACATGATAGCTGCGGTACTCAAAGGACATGGAAGGCAGTGTGGTTGACATAGAGGCAGGGAAGGTGGAGGAAAGCACGCTAGATTGGAGGGCCAGTGAAACTAGAACTTAACGTGACTGTTAGGCTACTGCTAGGCACTACTTTGTTTTTAATTTTGTTTGTTTTGTTTTCTGAGTGAGCTAGGAAGTCATTGGAAGGCTGAGTATGAAGTTTATCTGATTTATATTTTAACCTTAAGGCCTAAACTATGAATTCAGGAAGTTTATAAAAAATCCTACAAAAACTTTAATGACTGAGAGATTGGCAGAGCCGCTTTTATTTTATTTGCCACTGGGTAAAGAAAAAATGGAAATAATATTCTTTTTTTTTTTTTTTTGAGACGGAGTCTCGCTCTGTTGCCCAGGCTGGAGTGCAGTGGCGCATTCTCGGCTTACTGCAAGCTCCACCTCCCGGGTTCACGCCATTCTCCTGCCTCAGCCTCTCCGAGTAGCTGGGACTACAGGCGCCTGCCACCACGCCTGGCTAATTTTTTGTATTTTTAGTAGAGACGGGGTTTCACCGTGGTCTCGATCTCCTGACCTCGTGATCCGCCCGCCTCGGCCTCCCAAAGTGCTGGGATTACAAGCGTGAGCCACCGCGCCCAGCCAATAATTCTTTTTTAATTGTTTTTATTCTCTATATAGTCTCATGACAAATACAGATGATAAAGAAAAAGAAAGCTAAAATAATTGAATCACTGAAATACTACCACTTAATTTTTTTTATATTTCTTTTGTCTTTTGCTTTAGTTTTAATTGAGCTATGATTATACTGCAGATGTAAATTTGCAGCCATTTATACTTCATAGTCAGGCATTTTTATATATTAATCTGCCATGAATATTAATTATATTAATAAAATATATTCTAAAATATTTTTTAAAATTCATAGTATTTTATTGAATGAATAGTTCACAGTTTAATTAATTTCCCTAGTGTCCTATTTATGTATAAATGTGAATTTTTTCCTATTATAGAAATTCTAAATTATTTTTTTGCACAACACTTTCATAATGTGTGATATAATTTTGTTATTGTGTCTCTGAAATAGAATAAGTCAAATAGTATCATTACTAATTTTTTATCTTGAAATATATTACAAAATTTTTATCAAATGTATTTCTAAGTCATTTAAATTGCTACCTAAAATAGAGGATACCTATTTCATCATGTTCTTGCCAGCATTATGTATTCAATATAGAATAATTTTAATAATGAAAATTGTAGTTGATGGACAGGCATTGAATTAATTTAAATGTTTGGCATAATTTGAATTGTGTTCTGAAATAGTTACACTGTCTAAATTATGCAGAATCGGCTGGGTGTGGTGGCTCATTCCTGTAATCCTAGCACTTTGGGAGGCCGAGGCAGGCAGAGCACCAGGTCAGGAGATCGAGACCATCCTGGCTAACACGGTGAAATCCCGTCTCTACTAAAAATGCAAAAATTAACTGGGCATGGTGGCGCACACCTGAAATCCCAGCTACTCAGGGGGCTGAAGCAGGAGAATCACTTGAACCCGGGAGGCGGAGGTTGCATTGAGCCAAGATCACGCCATTGCACTCCAGCATGGGCAACAAGAACAAAACTCCATCCCCCCCCCGAAAAAAAGTTATGCAGAATAGATTAAAGGGGGCAAAATAGGCAGCTTTAAAAAAGCTAGGAACTAGATGAACAATGATGGTTTATGCAGGGAGATTCTAGGCATACTTCTGAGGAAGAATTGATAAGTTGAGGTGATGAAATTAAAATGGAAGTATGAGAAAGTAGTAGATGCAAAACTTACACATTTCTACCTTCATTTTCTAGGTAGGTGGTGGCAAGAACTGGAGAAGAAATGGTGGTGTGCATGTTTGAGTTTAATGAGTGTGAATGTCTGTGTGGGGGATGTGCAAGTGTGTATATGTGAGTATATATGTGTGCAGGTGTGCATGTGTGTGTAGATATGACATTGTAGGGGGCCTGAGGTATACATGTGTATATATGTGAGTATAGGTATGAGTGCATGTGAGTGCGATGTGCATATGTATATATGTGTGTGAATATATGTGTGTGGGGAATGTATGTGTGTCAGTGTCAGTGAGAGAGTGAGTATGTATATGTGGCTGTGCATGTAGGCATTGTGCATACATTTGTGTATGCTTGGTCAGTGTCTGCATATGTGAGTGCGTGAGTGTGTTTATGTGAGTGTATGTGCAGAAATATGCATGTGTTTTTTCTATATTTATGTCAGGGGATGTGCATGTTTGCATGGGAACATATATGTTAGACATGCACATCTGTTTTTTGTAGGTTAGTTTACATGTTTGAGGGTGTGCTTGAATTTCTGTTTTTTGAAGGAATATATACTTCCATTTTGAGCATGTTAACTATGAGATGACACTGGAAACTGGAGTGAGATGCTCAGATATCAAAGGAAAAATTAGTATTTAGTACCATTACAGATGCAAAAAGAGGAAAATATTCAGCAAAACAAAACAGTCATTAATAAACTGACAAAATCAACTGAGATACAGAATAAAGTGGAGTTAAAAATAATTATTAGATTATGCAACATGGAATCATTGGTGACTTTGTCCAGATCAATTTTAATCAGAGTACTGACCACATTGAGGGATTTCAAAGACTAATTAGGGACTCTAGAAGAGGAGACTATAAATTCAGACTACTGTTTCAAGAAATGTGGCTATGAAGAGGAACAGAGATATAAGGTTATAGTTCAATGGTGCTGTAGGGAAATTGAAGGCCCTGTGGGGGTTGTTTTGATTTTAGGATGTAAAATATGATAAATACTTTTTTGTTTACGTGAAAAATCCATGAGAAATGGAAAAAAAAGTGATGCTCATAGGATAAGGTGGAAAGATTGGGATCCAGTGGATAATTAGAATGCTCCACTTTGACAGGAGTAGGGACATTTTCTCTTTGGAAATGAAAAGAAGGAAGGTATGCTTACTGAAGCAGACGGATTTTAAGGACTAGTGAAAGGAAGGTGAGATCTTTTCAGTCTAATGGCTTCTTGGCTCTATATTACCAATAATTTGTAAATGATATTCTAAATATTACAGAAGTTTTGGCCAAGCAAATAAAAGTTATTTATGAAATAAAAAAGAATTGACAGGCTACAGAGAAGATTTGACTGCCACTTTGACATTAATAGTCTTGAATATTTTGGATACCATCTAAATGTGTAGTTTTCAGAAGCTCACTTAATCAGAGGTGAATGTGGACAATGTAATATACTGAGTTCATTATTATTATGAATTTATTAGCCAACTACAGCTAAAATAAATAGACTAAGGATTGGAGTTCAGTTGTAAAGCTGTATTTATAATAGTAAGCTATTAAATGTAAACTAGAATGTGAGAAAAAAAGAACTTGAGAAAATGAATTGAAAAATATTTTGAGGGCATTAGATTGGGTTGTTTGATTGTGTTTCATACCTTTGCCTTTCTTACCTCCTGCAATGAAGTCTATGGTGATTCAGAAGCAAATGAGCTTGAAGTTCGAATGTGTCATTTGTTATTATCACAACAAATATTTTAATTCTTACTATTTGCCAAATATTATTCTAGGTACTAAGAAACAGTGTGAAAAGCAATGAAGAAAAAATTATTCACCCCTTGGAACTTAAATCTTAGCATGGTGTGGCAGAAAATAAACAACTTAACACAATTATAATATGTTAGCAGGCAATAAGTGCTATCAAGAGAAGAAAACAAAATGTAGCTGACGACTGAGGTCTATGTTCTTAACATTGAGTTGTTTGGATCAACCTATCTAAATTCCCTTTTAAAAAGCAGTTTGGTCACAAGGCAAATTACTGCCCCCAAAATTGGAGATGCTGACAGGAAAATAAAAATAATCACAACTTACTAAAGCAGAAACCTGTAAGAAACAGCCTTCCTGGCAAGAAAACCTACACTGTAATTAGAGAATTCCTGGAAGAACAGTGTGGGAAAATATGAGAGATTTGTCCAGCAGGGTACAGTCATTGGCTAGTTCTCTGCTTTGTGTTTTACCTCCTAGAGTCTGACCAGATTGTCACAGGGAATATTAGAGAAATAACCTCTCATGAGTCCAGCAGAGTTGGGGGAGGGGTAGAGAACCATCTTGAAATATGCCAGAGAATCTTGTTCTTCTTAAGAATGTCTGCTGTCATGAGAATCTACTTAATTAGAGCATAACTTGCTGGTATTTTATCAGAGCCTATCTGACCTGGGAGAAGGGAAACACTCAACTTCATCTTTCACTAGCCATCCTATCCCAGGATGAGTAGGGGAAATGAAAAGCACATATGAAGTTCACAATTCAGATGTACAGACTCAATAAAAGACTGAGACTTAATCATAGGACTGTAGAATGCCTCCTTTCCCCTCATACCTTAACACTTCATTACCAAAGTCTTATTACAACAATTCCTTTTACTCAGTACATCATGCCTCTATACCAAGCAAAAATTACAAGACTTACTAAAAGGCAAAAAACACAGTTTAAAGACAGAGCAATCATTTGAATCAGATGCAGTTATTGCGGGGGTTAGAATTATCAGACCAAGAATTTAAAACAACTATGATTTATATGCTAAGGACTCTAATGGATAAAGTAGACAGCGTGGGATAGTACATAAGGAAGATATACAGAAAAATAGAAATTCTAAGAACTAGCAAGGAAAGTCAACAATAAAAAACACTGTAATAGAAATGAAGAATACTTTTGATGAGCTTATTAGTAGACTGGATAGAAAAGATAATTTCTGATCTTGAGGATATTCTAATGGAAACCTCGAAAGTTAAAAAGAAAAATGACAGAAAAAAAAAGAACGCAATATTCAAGAAATGACGGACAATTACAAAATGTGTAACATACACCATCAATACCAGAAGGAGAAGAAAGAGAAAGGAACAGAAGAGAAATATTTGAAATACTAATGACTGAGAATTTGCCCCAAATAAATGTTAAATACCAAACCATAGATCCACAAGGCTCAGAGAACATGCAGCAGAATAAATGCCAGATAAAATTATACCTAGGCATATCATTTGCAAACTGCAGAAAAATCAATGGTGGTTAAATAATTCTGAAAGATCCTGGGGGGTGAGAAGTAGGGTGGGGAAGATACATCTTACTTATAGAGGAACAAAGATAACAGTTACATACAGTTACTCCCAGAAACCATTTGAGAAGAAAAGAGCGTACAGTCAAATATTTAAAGTGTTGGGAATAAAACCACAAACTTAGAATTCTGTACACTGAGAAAGTGAAATAAAGGCATTCTCGGGTAAGTAAAAATTAAGAGAATTGTTGCTGCTAGACCCACCTTTCAAAAAATGTTAAAAGAAGTTCTTTAGAGAGGTAGAAAAAATATATAAATCAGAAACTTGAATCCACATAAAGAAAAGATGAACATCAGAGAAGGAATAAGTAAAGGTAAAATAAAACTTTCATTTTCTTATTGTTAATTTAACAGCTAATAGTCTGTTCAAAATAATAGCAACAGTGTACTTAATTATGTATACTTATGTATGCTAATAAACAAATGAAGAAAGACGGCAATGATACAAAGCACAGGAGGAAGGAACTAAGAATATTTTGATATTTAAAGGTACTTGCGGCCAGGCACGGTGGCTCACACCTGTAATCCCAGCACTTTGGGAGGCCAAAGAGGGTGGATCACCTGAGGTCAAGTGTTCGGGAACAGCCTGGCAAACATGATAAAAACCATCTCTACTAAAACTACAAAAATTAGCCAGGCATGGTGGTGCGCCTGTAATCCCAGCTACTTGGGAGGCTGAGGTGGGAGAATTGGTTGAACCTCAGAGGTGGAGGCTGCAGTGAGTCGAGATTGCTCCACTGCACTCCAGCCTAGGCAACAGAGCAAGATCCCGTCTCAAAAAAAATAAATAAATAAATAATAAAAAATAAAAAGTACTTGCACTACCCATGAATTGGTGTAGTGTTATTTGAAAGTGGACCTTAATTAGTTGTAAATGTGTATTGTACACTCTAGAACAACCAAAAAAAAAGGAGAAAAAAAAAAAAACTCTTAACTGATTTGTGAAGAAAAAAGATAAAGTGGAATCATATAAAATGCTCAGAAAATACCGCAAAAGGCAGAAAAAAAATGGAGGACAAAAATAGGAACAAAGAACAAAAGTAACAAAAAAGACTAATAAATAGTGTAGATATTAATCCAAATATATCAGTAATAACTTATATGGTTAGTAGTCTAAATGCACCAAGCAAAAGATAGAGATTATTGTAGTGAATTTAAAAAGATAACTAAATCTATGTTGTCAACAAGAAACTCACTTTAAATATAAAGACGTGGATTAAATGTAAATGAATGGAGAAGTATTTACTATGATAACACTAATCACAAGACAGTGGAAGTGGCCATGTTAATGTCAGACAAAACAGACTTTGCAGCAAGAAAATTATCAGGGATGAAGAGAAGAATTATATAATGTTAAAGTGCTCAGTTATCCAAGAAAGCATAACAATTCTTAATGTATAAGTGCCTAACAAGAGAGTGTGAAGCAAAAACTGCTACAACTCAAGATGAATCCACTATCACAGTTGGAAACTTTAGCACCCCTCTATCAGAAATGGACAGACCCAGGAGGCTGAAAATCGGTAAGAACATTGTTGAATTAAACAACACCATCAATCAATTGGATATAATGGACATCTATAGACTACTGCATCTAACAACAGAATGCACATTCTTCTCAAGCTCAATGGAACATTCACCAAGATGGACCACACGCTGTGCTATAAAACACGTTAACAACTTTAAAGAATGGAAATTATACAATGTCTATTCTCAGATCATCATGGAATTAAACTAGAATGCAATGACAGAAAGATAGCTGGAAAATCCTAAAATAATTGGAGATTAAAAACACACTTCTGAATAACATGAGTCAAAGAAGAAATCTCAAAGGAATTTTAAAATATTTTGAACTAAATGAACATGAAAGCACAACTAATCAAAATTTATGGGATTCAGTAAACACTGATGAGAGGAAAATGTATAGCATTGAATGTAGATATTAGAAAAGAAGAAACATCTAAAATGAATTGTGTAAGCTTCCAATTTTGAAACTTGAAAAAACGAGCAAATTAAAGCAAAAGTAAGGAGAAAATAATAATAAAGATAGATTAGAAATCGGTAAAATCAAAAACAAAAAAAGTAGAAAATATCAATATAATCAAAAGCTGCTGTTTAAAAAAGATCAATGAAATCAATAAGCCTCTAGCCAGGCCAAGTAAGAAAAAAAGAGAGAGAGTACACAAACCACTAATATTAGAAATGAAAGAGGGAATGTCACTAAGGATCTCATGGACATTAAAAGGATATAAAGGAATAATATAAACAACTCCATCCCCACAAAATTTGATAACCTAGATGAAGTGAACCAATTATCTGAAAGACACAATCTGCCAAACCTCACACAAGAAGAAATTGATAATCTAAAGAGGTCTATATCTATAAAGAAACTGAATCAATAATGAATAACCACCCAAAACAGAAAGTATCAAGTCCATATGGGTTCACTGGTTAATTCCACCAAATATGTAAGGAATAATTTATACTACTTCTTTGCAATCTCTTTCAGAATATAGAAGCAAACGGATTTCTTAGTAACTCATCCTATGAGGCAAATATTATCCTAATAGCAAAACCAAAGATGTTATATGAAAATTAAACTACAGGTCAATATCTCTCATGAGCTTAGATGCAAGTATACTTAATGAAAATTAGCATATATAATTCAACAATGTATAAAGACTTATAGATTGATATGTAATGTGTATGATATATATGTAAAAAAATTATGCATATATACAGTGAAAAAGAATTATCTCATGGCTATGGTCAAGTGGGGTTTATTTCACCTATTCAAGGCTAACTCAACATTGGAGAATAAACTAATATTTTACTGAGCAAAGCAGAGAATCTTCTTCTATGAAGTTTTAGAAGACTTTCAGTTTAGCAATTAGTAGACTTCCAAATGCGGGATAGTTTCTGGAAGGGACTGGTAGAATCTCCCATATAAAAAGAAATGTTTTCAGTTTTGCAAAGCAGACCATGAATATTTTTCTAAGAAAATGGGTACTATAAAGTTTCACTTATGATTTTGTAAGTAAAATTTGAATGCAGTGGTGATAGCTTAAGTCCTGAAATTAGGCTAGATGTGATAGCATGAGGAATTGAAAGAATTAAGTATGTACTATCATTTAGAGTTAACAATTAGAAGAAACAAAAACTTAAAATAAGTATGGCCGGGCGCAGTGGTTCACGCCTGTAATCCCAGCACTTTGGGAGGCCAAGGTCAGGAGTCCGAGACCAGCCTGGCCAACATGACGAAACCTTGTCTGTACTAAAAATACAAAAATTAGCTAGGCCTGGTGGTGGGAGCCTGTAGTCCCATCTACTCAGGAGGCTGAGGCAGGAGCGTCGCTTGAACCAGGAGGCAAATGTTGCAGTGAGCTGAGATCACACCACTGCACTCCAGCCTGGGTGACAGAGCAAGACTTTATCTCAAAAAACAAACAAACAAACAAAAAAACTAACAAAAAACTGTGAAAGGGGTAGTTAATGGAAAAACCTAATCCTTGTAAGAGATAAGCATGTGTTCAAGAATATACATGAAGGACTATAAAACTGAGAAAACAGTACACACTTTTTCCTTGAGGAAAAAATAAATGGACATGTGAAAAATAAGTAATTATTGAGGGGAAGGAAATGTAGAGCATTGCATATATTCTTAGAAAACCTGCTTTCTGAGACTGAAGAATATTGAGAGTTACATTGGGTTGTATTGGAGAGGTATGGGGAAATTAAAGATAATAAGCCTCATTTAGAGACTAGGATGTGGAGAGCATCCTTTGGTAGGTGAGCCTATCCTCAATAGTAAAATCTCCTTTTTAAAATATAATATAATGTGCTTTCTGTTAAAGTATTATTTCACAGCCTTCCAGGGTATTTAACTTTGTAATTCTCACTCATTTGTCAAAACTGGCCATTGACCTACTTCTCCCGAAGGCTCCATTTTAATGTATTTATGAACATATCTATATTTTATATGTTGTTAATTGGTCTTGTAATACCTTTAGTAGGGACCTCATTTATCTTTGTTCTAGGACTTTCATGCAATATTAGGTAGCTTGTAAGGAGTCTATGAAGACACTTTAGGGGAAAGTTTTTTGGTAGGCAGGAATATATTAAAACTTTGTGTCTCATTTGGTTTAAAAACAAAATAAAAATAGTAGCAGCCTTAAGTAGGTGTCAAATTATTTTTGCTTCAAGAGTATACATTGTTATAACTAGTTTGTATTATTTTTAATATGAGAGAGAATGCCTAATTAAAAACTGGTGACTCAATATCTTATAAGTGCTTTCAGATTTTCAAAAATTATTTTAAAATAATTAATAAAGTATTGATCACTCCCTATTTGCTTATGGGAAAGAAGAAATCAGTCACTTGATTTTCTACCAAATTGTCCGAGGTTAAGCTATCAAAGGCAGGAAAAGACAACAAACTTCGGGAAAGAGAAGTAAAGGTATGCATGGGTGTATTTGTAGAACTTATTTAAAAAGGTGTGTGCATAAAACATAGTAACCATAACATGGAATTAAAATGTTTGTATTTCAGATTGGTTATTTATAAATACTTCCTACATACTTTAGAGCCATGCAGAGTTTTGACAGATGTTAATTTGCTATTCTTTAGTTTATTCACTAAAATATAATCATAGTCATCCTAGATACCCAATAACAGTTTGAAACAAAAGTCTAAATTCAATCTACCACATTTTTTTTTTTTTTTGCCCCTAACTCTCTTAAATATAGAACAAATGACAGAAGCAATGAGGAATTAAAAAAGTAGATAATGGACTCTTCAGAAATATGCAATTTTATGGGTATTTTTCAACTTGACTCTACTTATTGCTGAAGATTCAGGCCACCTTTTCTTCAGTAGAGTCAGAAGACCAAGGCCTAGCTTAATTTATATTTTGTTAGGCAATAAAATGCTCTACATCTAAACAAATAAACCAAGCAAAACACAAACAAGCAAAACAGCCTCAACATCTTGAGTCTTTGTTCACTTAATGGATATTTGTTGGATAGCTACTCCATGACGCATTGGGCAACATGCAAACTTTATATGACATGCTGTGGTATGTTAAAATACAGCATTTAAAAAAATGCTTAATGACTGTATCAATTATTTTTATTATATTGTACAAGTAAATATAGAATTGAAATACAAACAAGTAGTAGACTATTAGCTTATATAATCTTTTCCAAAACCTTACGTGAGAATGCCTTTAAAAAGGAGAAATGAAAGAGGAATAGATCGAAACCTAAGAGTGAGAGCACTGAAAGAGTACCCTAAAGGAAAATGCTACACTCACAACTAGCTTTCTTATTGTCTACCCCAGTGAATTTAGATGGTAATAGCTTCATAAGTATCCATCTTTGCCAAATAGTAGTACAGAATTATGGGGAAAAACAAAATAACATAACACGCCAGCTTTGCCTTTTTTGGAGCAGATGATTGTTTCCAATATGGTTGCTTCTACTGTGGAGCAGATTTGAGGAAGGCCAACATAAGAGTATAATTTCTGTTATTTCATATAATTGTACATTGTTCAAACTTTCACATAATGAATTTGTGAATGTTCTAAACTTATAAATATTACTTTAAAAAGCATGAAACATATTCAGGATGTATCACTGTCTGTAGAAACATACAGGTAATGATAAATGATGGGGTAATGTAAATACTTACATCATTTTTAATGATGAACGATGGGTAATAGAAATACTCTGAAATCATTTCTGTTTTAAAACCAGTTATAGTTTAAAAGAGAAAAGTAACAAATGAAATGGCCCTTTCAGATAAGCTAAAACTAAGAGCCTGAAGATGTTTTTATCACATTAAAATAAACGTAGTAATGCTGAGAAAATCTACTAACAATGGAGAAGTGTAATGCACTAAAACACGTTCAGGTCTTCCACCTTTTGTCGTAATATATCCCACAAGTTTTGTATTATGTTTTCTTTTATTAGATTTCTGTAGTAACCAGAATTTAATATCTGAAACTTGTTTGCCAAAGCCTGTCACTGTTCTTTATGAACCTGGCATCAATCTCAAAAAATATTCATGTTTCAGATCTTAGTATTCTTTGAGATGAAAGAAGGATTGTATAATTTATGAATGGGTTATATTCCTTTCTTACATAATTCTCTGGTTACAAAAAAAGTATAAATCTTTTATTTGACCAGGAGTGTATCTAATTTTTAAAGAATTAGTAGTTAAGAACTGGTCCTCTTTAATTTTCTTGTAGGAACTGACAAAAAAAAAGTATCAAATCCCCCAGTTTTAGTCAACAGTCTTTATTTCTTTATATATTAAGTATGGCCCGATTTCTAAAAATTATTTTAGAATTCAACTTTGTGTAAGTTCCTGATGTATTCATCTTATATGCAAAGATCTATTTTTTCTTTGATTTGTCATAGTTTATGGTACCTGAATTAAAATTTGTCAGTTTGTCTAGCTCTAGTTTTCATTGTGATTACATATGGCATTTTTATGTTTTATTTATATATTTCAATTTTAGCTGTTTGAGGGTTCCCATATTGAGTCTAAAATTAAAGGGTTTTTTCTGTTTGTTTTTTGTGTTTTTTTTCGAGACTGAGTCTTTCTCTTGTCACTCAGGCTGGAGTACAATGGTGCAATCTCCACTCACTGCAATCTCCACCTGCCGGGCTCAAGCCTCCCTAGTACCTAGGATTATAAGCACGCACCACCATGCCCAGCTAATTTTTGTATTTTTAGTACAGGCAGGGATTCACCATGTTGGCCAGGCTGGTCTCCAACTCCTGACCTCCTTTGATCCGCCCCCCGCCCCCCCGCCCCCACCTTGGCCTCCCAATGTGCTGGCATTACAGACATGAGCCAGCTGCTGGGTCTAAAGTTAAAATTTATAGATAAATTGTATGCATGTAAGAGATAATCTATTAGGCTGGGCGTGGTGGCTCACGCCTGTAATCCCAGCACTTCGGGAGGCCGAGGCAGGCGGATCACGAGGTCAGGAGATTGAGACCATCCTGGCTAACACTGTGAAACCCTGTCTCTACTAAAAATACAAAAAAATTAGCTGGGCATGGTGGCGGGCGCCTGTAGTCCCAAATACTTGGGAGACTGAGTCAGGAGAATGGCATGAAACCCGGAGGCAGAGCTTGCAGTGAGCCGAGATCGCGCCACTGCACTCCAGCGTGGGCGACAGAGCCAGACTCCATCTCAAAAAAAAAAAAAAGAAGTAATCTGTTAAAGTATTTTGAGAGGTTAGATGTTAGATGGGGAGCAGATAATTGTATTCACCAGTTAAATTATTTTTTCTCAAAATTTATTTGACATGAGAAACAACCCTTAATGAAGGGGTGTAATAGAAAGAATTTGTATTTTATATGGAAGAAATCCAGCTCTTCGTATTTCTGGACAGCTACATATATGCTGAAGCCTAAGCTTTTTTTCTTTAAAATTAATGTAATTAGAGCTCCTTTAACTTAAAAGATGATTTTCTGATTACTGATGGACTATTTGAAAAACAAATTATGTTAGAACAGGACTGAAGAAGACAGTTGAATGCCCAGATGCACATAGCTTTTTCCTATAATATTTTATGTTTGCATGTAAGCCATTAGAATTGTTTTATTTGATTAAATACTAATAACACCTTCTCACAATTGCCTGGTTATTACATAGTTCACCATTATAGAAGAGTAATATTAAAATAAAGCATAGTAACATTATTCTGTATTGGCTTAAAAACTTTTTTCCTGAGTCTTTTATCACACAGAAGAATATATAATAAAAGTGGGATATCAAGTAGCCTCAAATTTCTGGGACAAAATTTTAGGTGTGAGTTCTGATACTATTGTTTAGAAATCAGCTAAAATTGAGTCTGTTCTTGAATGTTTTCCTAATGAATTTAAGACTGAAATGACAACTTACATATTTAGTATATACTGTATCTTATCCAATGAATAATGTGACTTGTTTGAAAACAGCAGCTTTTCATCTGTAAAATGCAATAGAATCTTCTCTTATCAACTAGACTTATTTTCTATTTTGTAAAAATTTGTAGACTTAGGAAATTCATCAAAGTATCCAATTCCTGATAAGAAGAAAATTTCACGTTCTTATTCATTAACTTATGTAAATATCTCTTTTAATGAAACATGGTATTTTTCAATTAAATTGATCAGATTTTTAAATAAAATTTATTTAACATAATGTTACAATAACAAAATTTATTTCAGTAGAATATTCTGCTTAAAATATTTTAATGTTTCCACCTTTTCTAACACAATTCCTTTTAAGAAATATTCTCCTTTTGAAGTAATAATCTGTGTAAATATATTTAACTGATTATAAAATATTAACCATTTATTTGAATTTGCCACGGTCATTCTGTAATCATTCTGTCAAATGCTGAAATTGTATTTTATTGAAGAGATAAATTACTTTATCCTTCTTTGGGCAGAAGAAAGTGCAGGCAAGTAATGTTTAAAAAACACATTTTGGCCCGGCATGGTGGCACACACCTGTAATCCCAGCATTTTGGGAGGCCAAGATGGGTGGATCACCTGAGGTCAGGAGTTCAAGACCAGCCTGGCCAACATGGTGAAACCCCATCTCTATTAAAAATACAAAAAAATTAGCCAGGCGTGGTGGCAGCCACCTGTAATCCCAGTTACTGTGGAGGCTGAGGCAGGAGAATTACTTGAACCCTGGAGGCGGAGGCTGCAGTGAGCTGAGATTGTGCCATTGCACTCCAGCCTGGGTGACAGAGCAAAATTCAGTCTCAAAAACAAAAATAAATAAATAAATAAATAAATAAACAAACAAACAAACAAACAAACCACATTTTGTTAAAACTAAACGGTTAATGGTACAGAAACTATGCCCAAAGAAAAGTTTATTTTCTCACTTTTAGACTATTCTTGTGTGATTTGAAAAAAAGTACTTTTTTCACGGGAGAAAAGCAGGTAGTTAATGAGGAGAGACAGAGCTTCAGTCTGTAAAATGAACAAAGCTCTTTTTTTTTTTTTTTCACACTTTAAGTTTACAGTTATTTGTGAATAGGGAGTTAGTGAACCTTTGCTGAGATGGTCTGGCTTTGTGCCTCCACCCAAATTTCACCTTTAATTGTAATAATTCCCACATAACAAGGGCAGGGTCAGGTGAAGATAATTGAATCACGGGGGTGTTTTCCCCCATACTGTTCTTGTGATGGTGAATAAGTCTCACAGGTTCTGATGGTTTTATAAATGGGAGTTCCCCTGCACAAGCTTTTTTGCCTGCCACCGTGTAAGAGGCGACTTTGCTCCTCATTTGTCCCCATGATTGTGAGGCCTCCCCAGCCATGTGGAATTGTGAGTTAATTAAACCTCTTTCCTTTGTAAATTACCCAATCAGACTAATACATTTGCCTTATGCCTTATGTAAACGTATACCATGCATTTCTCTCATAAAGAAAGGTTTTTATTTAAGTATGTTTAAATACAACTTTGCGTTTTCAATGTACTGTCAAGATCATTTGACCTGTATACTATAAACATCTAATTCAAAGCCTTATCCTTTTAGGCATAATAAGATTATCAAACTAAAAAGAAAACGTTGTGAAACAAAAATTAAACATATTGTTAGGTTAGACATTTGTCCTAAAACTCTTTTTTGGGTATATGAAAAAGGGACACCAAAATAAACAAAAATGAGACAAAAAAGAGACAAAGATATAAAACAAAGTTATGAAAAATGAGTCAAAAATATGAAAAAAGAAAAAAATTACCAAATTAAAAATGCTCATCTTCCATGACATGTTTTCTTTTTACCCATTTATTGAATAGAAAAACAAGACTCATGAATTAGTTCTTATAAAATATTTAAATCATTAGCATTTTGACAAAATTTATAAAAATTGGTTTCTTTTATTTTTACACTTATTCTCACTTAATTTGAATTTTTTAATAGTTACAGGCTAAACCGAAGCCAATACTAAAAGTCTGCTTGAAATAAAAGAATAATACATAAAAGAAAGGTGTTGTTCATTTCCAAAATTTAGAGGTTTGATGCTTTTCAGTTTTGGATGACTAGTCAACTTTATAGTGTCATTACTTTCTTTCACGTCTATAGTGTCTCTACACTGTGCCATGATATCTCTTTAATAGATGGAGGATATTGTAGAAGGATAATTGACAGTATATTTTATTTTCTGTATATATGAAGAGCAAATGCTTTAGCATTTGGGAAGGCACTTATACTTGCAACTAAAATTTATTTTTATTATTTAAATACTAAATAGAAATAGAATAACTTCTGGATTTATAGTTCTCTGTCTGGGTTATGGTAGCAACAATTATTATTTTCTTAGTTGTTCTGTTTATGCATTTATTCAGCAAATATTTATTATTCATAATATTTGAGGCAATGTTTTAGGACTTAAATATAAAAAAGGTGAATTGATGACACAGTCTTCAAGAAATACCATTCTTGGTGCAGAATCATTACAATTCATTTGTATCATCTGTGTCTGTTATAACCTCCACCCATTTTCTCTTTCTTTCTCTTTAACTCTCTCTTACTCAGACACATACCCTAGTTGGAAAAATTTTATAACATGAATGAAACTAACTTGTAAAGAGAAATAAAGACAAAAGTTTTCAAGCAAGGAGTTTAATTAAATGACTGAGATGATTTAAATCAATGAAACTATTTTGGTTCATTATTAATCAATGGTGTCTTTTGGAAGCTTGAATATTCCTACCTTACAATGATTCAAGTTATGATTTTTTGACTTTGCTGTGGTGCAAAAGTGATACACATTTAGTAGAAACCATATTTGGAGTACTGATACAAATATTCTGTTTTTCACTTTCAATAATGTATTTGCAAATTACATAAGATATTCAAAACTTTATTATGAAGTAGGCTTTGTGTTAGATGATTTTGTCCACCTATAGGCTAATGTAAGGGTTCTGAGTATACTAAGGTAGGCCAGGTGATCTTTGATAAATTTGCCGTATTAAGTGAATCTTCAACTTACTATATTTTCAACTGATGATGGATTTGTTGGGATGTAACTCCAGTGTAAATCGAGGAACATCTATATAACTTTGGAGGATAAAATATTTGCAACACTGCTGAGTTGAAAGATAAAAAGTTGAAACTTTAGCATTCTGCCTAGAATCTACAAACTACCAATGGGAGTGACCATGATTATTTTCCATATTCAAGAAAATAAATGCAAAAGCCAATTTTACATTTTTACTTAGGGAAGCATTTGGCAGCTGATGGAATGAGTGTGTAATTAAGAAGTCAGATACAAACTTGAATAATTCAAAAGATGAAGTCACTCTAAGTCAAAATATAATAAAAATAAGAAAATTGCAGATTCTTAAATTCCTTTGAGGAATTAGTCAGTTTCCATTGTTATTATGTTCCTGGCTCCAAATATGTATACTAATTGCAACAATTCATTGAGTTAAATCACCCAATTACTGTCCACTTTTACAGATATAGCAAAAGTTGGGAACATGTATACACACATATTGTTATCAAAAAATTCAATATGTATTTGTACTCATTTTATGTATATTTTCTACTGGTAAATTGCAAATACAGCCCTCCTAGTAGACAAAAACTTTATTTTTGTGTGTGTGTCTCACCACATCCCCAGAAAAACAGAACCAATAGGATTTATAGATGTGTATATATATATACACACACATATATGTGTATATATATACATATATATAATATTATGTATATATATACACATATATACACATATATAATATATACACATATATACACATATAATATATGTATATAATATATATGTGTATATATATATTTGGAGAGTAAGAGAGAGAGAGAAAGAAAGAGAAGGAGAGAAAGAAAGAGTTATGGAGCTGGTAAGTCTAATGTTTTCAGGGCAGGAATTGGCTCATGCAATTATGTATCTGGTAAGTCTAATGTTTTCAGGGCAGGTCAGCAGGTTAGAGATCCAGGAAAGAGTTGATGTTGCAACTTGAGTCAAAGGCAAAATCCCTTTTTTCTCAGGGGAGGTAAGTCTTTGTTCTGTTAAGGCCTTCCGCTAAGAAAAAAGCCCATCCACATTATGGAGGGTAATCTGCTTTTCTCAAAGTCTACTGATTTAAATGTTAATCTCATCTCAAAAATACCTTCCTGTAGCACCATGTGGACTGTTGTATGACCAAATATCTGGGTGCTAAGGCCAAGTCAAGCTAATGTCTCAAATGAATCATCACATTGGCTGAGTAATGTTGGATCTTCCGATTTTCAAATGCAAAGGGAAGAATGAAAACCATTTTTGCACAGTAATTATCTTCATTCAGTAAGTTTTATTTGGCATTGCATTGGATACTTTTGTTAGGCGAAAGAATATTTGATTCACAGTTTTTGTAGCTAGAATATTTGTGAAGAAATATCTGCAACAATGAAAGAAAGCAAACATGAACATACAGTTATTTCCTTGATAATTTACTTCTACTCATTCAGAACTTACTCATCATCCAGAAAGATGTTCGTCAAATTTCACATTTATGGACTGCATTTCCCTGACTAGACTGGAAGATACCATATAACTAGATTTAACTTATAGAGTTTTGTGTATATATTAACACTAGCATATTCATTACACCTAGAACAGTGTGACACACAGTAAACACACTTAATTTGTTTTAAGAACAAAGTAGGAATTAGTCATAGTATAAGCCACAGAATACAGCACTACTCATGCCTGCATTCTTATGAAACATCCATAATGTTATATCATTATGCAAATCAAGGGGCTGTCACCCATTACTTTTCCCCTAACATTCTCAACTTTTATGTTCATTGCTTTAACATTTCTCTAAATAGACTACATCCTATTTGATTAATTTACTCCAAATGCTTGTTCCTTCTATTACATTATTCTCAAACAAAAAGTGAACCTTTTTCTGATGCATTTCAAGTAAAACCTACTACCTCAACTGATTTTAAAATGCAATCTATACAAACAGAAACACATGAAGTAGTTAAGCAAAAACACGGGACCCTTCTTTAAGTATAAGGTAGAGATTTTAAGAGCTTTCAAATACTCAATTACTGCGTTGTTAACTGTGAATTGTGGCCAGAGAAGAAAGAAATGGGAACAAACATCTCCTCTGATGAAAGCTATTTCTATTCATTAAGAAATCCTCTGAAATGTTTTTTCCCCAAGACCAATGTACTCCTGACAGTACGGCTAAAAATTGTATATTCCTCACCATTTATTTTCATGAACTTAATTGACCATTTTAGGAAAGAAATGGCCTTTTATGATAACAACAAGATAAAAGCTGGTAATTGACTGAAATGCTTGAGTACAGCTAGCTAAAACCACTTTTCGACTAATGGAGACCTGAATGAAAGGAATGAAAGTTTCAGCCAATTGTGGAGAAGGTCACAAGACTTTTTTTATCCTCTTCTTTTGAAACTCATAAGAAAACAAAATGTTTTGGTAATGCGTCAACTTTAAAAAGGTATGAAAGAAAAAAGAAAGGATCACATCAAAAATTGTTTTGTAGGGCACCTGATTATCATGCACTATGCATGATGTATTATGGAAAATTGATATTATTTTAAAAGCCTTTTTTCAGTATTATTATGCTGTCAGCACATGGTTATTTCATGTGCATAAGACCAAGCATATTCATTAGTGTTTTCAGAAGTTGGAACAAAATATTCTATGAAACAAGTGTTTGATAATCTAAGTAAGAGAATTATGAGAGATTTTTTTAAATGAATAGTCTCATAAATTATTAAAGACTTTAAATTGATTAACTGCAAAGTAACAGGTAAAATAATTTAAGGTACATTTTAGAATTATTTATATGTTAACTTTATAAGAGCAAAAATTATTTATGTTATTACATGATTTTATTTATAATCATATATTTTATATCAAAACATACTATGGCTAGTAATATATTCTCTCACTGGGGAAAATACATATTTATTAGATTGCAATCCTGTTGGTTATACTACTCTGTGTAGGCATTTAACAGGGCTTTATCTCTTTACTATTTGTAGAAATTGGGAGACTACCAAAGTCATCAGGGTCCTGCTAAAAAATCACTCAAGAGGTGCACATTAATGAATATTTCTGCTAATTATTTCAAGTGGATAAGCTTAATGGGCCATTAGAAATTATAATGATTGATTTGTTTTGCCCATCTTCTTTCTTCATTTTTCATTTTATATGAGAATATGTTGTTTTATTAACAACAAAAAAGTATCTTAAAAAGCATACATGCTTTTGAACAAAATTCTAGAAAAAAGGTGTAATAATAGAAAATAAAGTATTATATGCCTAATGATTTACTGCATCCTTAGAAGTGAGAATAAAACATTGGGGTTTTTTTGTAACTAATTTGCTGCTCTTTCCCTAGGCCTCAAAAATACAACTCATGTTCTAAGAAATGTAGAAAACACAAAATATTTTTTTAAAAATCTTCATTTATTAATTTGTTTTGCTTTCTACTGTGGCAAATTAGACTAAAGAGTCTATGTTCAATAAAATTCTGTGTTCCCTTTACTTAAAATTAAATCACAGGCAAGGAACAGAATTTCTGTTTTCTTGAAGTTTGATTATATCCTATTAATTGTAACATCAAGTGGATTTCTCTCCCACTTATTCTTCAGGACAGTTTATAGCACTGGATATTGCTGATCATATGTTCTTCTTGATCATCTATTTCCTCTGGATGAAAATAATTCTATTTTTACTGTCATTTCTATGACCTTTTCTTTCCTGGGCTTCCACAGTCAGTAGAGGCTATACTTCCATTTTCTCCTTAATCACAACTGCTTAAACGCACTCTCAGATCCAGATTTCTCTCTTTTTTTACTGGGTATTCACTAGAAGAATTATATAGAGAGCTTTGTCAATTTTCTGACTCATAGGCTGAAAGAAAAGGATCCATTTTCCTTTAATGAAAAACTTATACTAAAGAACTTCAGAAATCCTCTGCTGTGTAGGTTAATGGTTAATGCATTCTTCATTAGCTTCTTTGAACGTTCATCAAGTGATATTTTATTGAAGAGAATCATTGTCCTCAGTGATGTTCATTTTAAAGATTAGAAGTATACTGCAAATACACCAATTCTTCTACAATAATATGTTATCTCCTGCAATGAATGCTACTACTGAAGGCTATGACTTAATTTAATTTTTCAATCAATTGTGTAAACTGATCTTTTCTTACATTAAGCTCTGAGAGTATTGAAATTTAGAACTGTCTGATTAAAGCATATATTCATGTTTATAAACCTTGGTGGGAAGAATTTTAATATAATCAAGTCCATAATTAAATTGAAATCTTTCTCTCATTGACTACTTCCATGAAGTGAGTCCTGAAATTAAAAAAAAAAAAAAAGAAAATTTCGAAGTGTATATTGACTATTCTGGCCATGTTATGATTAACATATTAGTTTGTTAGAAGGCCAAGTTCAGTTGGGAGATACGGTTTCTTCTAATGCCTTTTTCCTTGACTTGCAGATAGCTGCTTCCTCATTGGGTCCTACATGTTTTTCGTTTTGTTTTGTTTTCAGTTTTGTGTGTGTGGGGGGAGGGGGGTGGCTGTGCATCCCTGGTGTCTCTTTATATATCCAAATTGTATTTTCTTATTCAGGGCCTCAGTCAGATTGGATTGGGGCCCACACTAACATTTTATGTCATGACTTCTTTAAAGGACCTATTTCGAAAACAGTTACATCTAAGATATTGGGGGTTATGATTTTGACATATGATTTGAGAGGACACAATTCAGCCCACAACACTGCTGTCAGCACCTCCAAAATTCATGTCTTTCTGTCATGCAAAATATTTTTACCTCCATCCCAACAGCCCAAAAGTCTTACCTAATTCAAGCATCAATTCTAAGACTCAGATTTCATCTATTTATACATTAACTCAAGTGTGGATGAGACTTGCAGTATGATTTACCCTGAGGCTAAATTCTTCTCCAGCTGTGAACCTGTGAATCAGACAAGTTATTTACTTCAAAAATACAATGCTGAAACTGGCATAGGATAGATATATCCATTTCAAATAGGAGAAGTAGGAAAAAAAATAGAGGCCATACGTCCTCAGGAAGTCCAACACCCAGCAGGGCAAATTCTAACATATTTTAATGCTCAAGAATAATTATCTTTGCCTCTGTGCCTCTATATTCTATCCTCTATGCCCACCAAGGTACAGTAGTGTCACCCCCATTGGTCTTGGGCAGTAGTTTAGCTCACTGAAACAGAAGTAGTAGCCCTGATCTCTGAAACCAATGAGAAGACAGCCTTGCCCCATGGACTTGTGGCTTCTAGGTCAGTGGTGGCAGTGGCAGTCTTGATTCACCTTCAGGGTCATTCTTTCTTCTTCACCAAGGATTGTGCAAAGGATGATGCAAAGGATAATCTCTTATTCACCTTCAGGGTTATTATTCCCTCTTCACAAAGGATAATGCATGTTCGCGTACAGATAGCTCTATTGTCCCATCCTGTGGAATCCTAGACATCAACAGCTTGCCTTCATTTTACCTATATCTGTCCACTTTAGTCCAAGCTAACACTGTTTCTGCTTGTGTAACTTCACCTCCATTCCTGGCTTCTGCTAAGATGGTTGATTAGATCCAGGAGTCATACCTGTAATCTCTTTATCAAATCATTGAATCCAAGAGTCATACCATAATCTCTTTCTCAAATGAACACAAGCTTATTGTTCTCTCCAGAACATACATTCTTATTTTTTGCAATAAGGGAGAAGCTGAGAATTTTCCAAATCTTCAAGTCCTGGCTCCATTTTACTTAATTCTTTCTTCAATTGTTGTATCTCTCCTGTCACATTTTACCATAAACAGGGAGAGAAACAAGGCCGCATCTTCAAAACTTTGCTGAGTAATCTCAGCAAAATATCCAAGTGCACTCTTCATAAATACTACTTTCCACAAAACAGTAGAGCACAATTCAGCCAAATTTTTGGCCAGTTTATAACAAGGATCACCTTTCTTCTAGCATTCAATAACGTTTCTCATTTCCACTGGAGACTTCACCAGAAAGACTAATATTTCTACCAATAATCTCCTCATGGCAATCTAAGCTTGTTCAAACATGCATCTGAAAACTCTTCCAGCCTGTACCCATTATCCAGTGCCAAAGCCACTTCCATAAATTTGGGTATTTATTACAGCAGCACCCAGTTACCTATATGTACATTTGGTACAGCTGTACCACCCACTCCTGAAACCTATGTTAGTGATCGTGCTTCAGAGAATCAATCAGCAGGATGAGTGTGTGCAGATAGATATAGATATAGCAAGAGAGAGGGAGGGAGAGAAAGAGAGAGAAAGACAGAGAGAGTGATATTTTAAGGAAATGGTTCATAGGATTGTAGAGGCTTGGCAAATCCCAAATCTATAGAGTAGTTGGCAGCCTGGAGACCCAAGAAAGAGTTGCAGTTTGAATCCAAAGGTAGTTTGCTGGCAGAATTAATTTTTGCTCAGGGGAGGTCAGTCTGTGGTCAATAAAGGACTTCAACTGATAATGTGACTTACCCACATTTGCTTTACTCAAAGTCCACTTGTTTAAATGTTAATTTTATGGAGAAAACACCTTCACAGAAACATCAAAAGTGATTTTTGACAAAATAGCTGGTCACTATGGCTCAGCCAAGTTGACACACAAAAAAATTAGCTATCACGATTATCCTGAGTTTTTAGTTTGTAATACCCTATTGGAAGATATCTAGGATTTAACTGACACTTAACTTTGGAAATGTATTGATGTCTTTGAATCTCCGTAGCCTACATATAGAACTATTTATAATTAACTTCTAATACATGTGCAGAATCACAGATAAAATCTATACATGGTAAAATCTATACATGGTGAAATCTAAATGAATTTGTCCCAAATGATTAGTTAATAGTTTATGCTCCCATTTCATTTTTTCCAGCCTGTGTTATATCAAACCCTGCGTGGAGAAATCATTAAGTACTTTTTATCACTTACTAGTCTTATGATTAGTCTCAATCTTTACTTAGCCAATTTGGCTGCAGTCTATGTGGACAATAAGGTGAACTGGCCACAGAAGTTCCAACCAATTCTGTTTTCTTTCTTTTTATTCAATTTAACAGTTAAGTATTTAGCATATTCAGATGAATCATGCATGTTTACTTTAGTGTATTGGGGATTTTTAAAGTTTCAGTCATAATTATGTACTAAATTTAAGTATTTAAAGCATCTAAAAGACACAAACAATAAAATAGGTCTCATCATATTCTGGTAAAATATGTGCCATTTATTAACTAATATAGAAACAATCAATTGTAGTATTTAATTTTATAAGCCTCCAAACAAACAAATTCAAATAGAGTTGGCTTAACAAAGAGCTATGAAACTATACATGGACTATATAGATTATGCCGTTTCACATCATTGGATCCACAAAAAACTCCTGCTTACAAGGAAATAAGACAAACAGAACAATATCTTGATGATTTCAGATTTCTAAAGTGTTACACCAACAAGATCTGCATAAGTGTGTGCTGCATATAAACAGCATGTATGCACTTATATTGTTTTATAATTTTATACTGTCAAAAGATGCTGATGTACCTCCGATAAAACCTGTCAGAATCTGTGAGCATATGTAATCAAATCATTCTAGGTAAAAGTGATGCCAGTCTCATCAAAACATATTTTTTCCTTTGCTTTTTCCCCGTAAAAGATCTCAATTCTGCTTGACTGAGAAAATCATACATAAATGGAGGCCTATTTCAGGATTTCAGGTATAATGTTTGCAAATAGGTAGTGATATCTGACATAATACAGAATTTCCTCATGATGCACACACACCTATGTAGGTTCAACTAGTCTGTTGACTTATTTTTTATTATCTCTGGAACAGATTTTCTTCTACTGCCTGAGATCTTTCATGAGCAGATACTAGCAAAGAAAAGCAAGATAAAAGCTTGAGAAATTATGTTTGGCATGTTTTCTCTGATTCTGTGCATTGATAATAGCCCTAGATCAGATACAATGAACAGCAAAACATGCTATAGGTATTTCCATGTAAATTCACTAGACAAGACTTCTCATTTACTTTTCTTTTATACCAATTAAGTATTCCCCTGCAGTATTAACAGAAAACAAGTCCTTGGAGGAAAAGATTTGAAATAAAATTTGTGCTCATTGAAACAGCCACTTGTTTCAATGGTTGTATATATTTTTTATGGCAGTATTGAGGAGAAGTGCTGACATGGCACAAATTTGATGAGTTTAAGAGGAAAACAAAATAGCAAAGAATCTAGAGCCCAAAAGTCTTAAAGAGAGAGAATGCTGCAGTATGTTATTTTTGTTTGGCAAAATGGTGCAGAAATTGTATGGACCTATCTATCCTTGCTGTCATACCGTCCAAGAAGAGAAATATTTATATTTTTAGCTCTATTTTGTAGGTATTATAACAATTTTGTCAAAGGGAAACTTGGGCTCACTGATATCCTTGCTACATTAATCATTTATGGTCATGCTGATTTGCCTATTATGTAATAATCAGATTATTTATACTTTTAAGATAAATAATTCCTAAGTTTACTGAGGACAGGAATTCTCGTGTGTGTGTAAGTGTATGTTTTTGCTTTTTAAAAAAATCACAACATTTTGTATAATGCTAGGCATGTGAAAATTAATCAATATATATCTCGTTATAGATTATAGATTAGCATTTGAATAGATAATTCTACATCAACAGTGTCTCTGTTTTAAAGAAAAATACACAAAGTAAAATCAAAAGGAAGAAAAAAGAAATTCAAGGATGGTATTTAACATTTGAAAGGATTCTGTTAAATAGTACATTCAATAGTACGTTACTAAAGGAAATTACTTAGCATGTTTATTTATGAATAAGTTTTTTTTCCAATTTACAAACATTATATCATCATGCCTAATGAGATGATGATTTGGGATTTTTTTTTTTTTTTTTACAGAAAGTAAAAGTCTGTATTTTGTTTCTGATTAATGTAGTAAAAATTCTAGCAAAAATAGCACCGTTAATGCTGGTCTTAAATTCTGCCTTCACACCAACAACATAAATAAAATATATGAGAGGCATGTTTTATCACAATTAAAAAGACACAGCTCTAGTGAAACACAAAATGAATATGTCATGAGCAGAAAAACAAAGTAATTTGGGTCTGAAACAAAGAACCTACTGGGTTCTAAGAGAGTAAGTAATCATAGGTCTCAGGGAGTTTGACTGCCATAGAGTAATGGAGACTAAATTAACACAGATGGTGAATGACCACAGTATGTGTCAATCAGTGAAGCTAGGGGCTAGAGAAGATCTAAAAAAAATAGAGAAGTACTAACAAAGGTGGACCTGTGTATAAAGTTGCATGCTTAAGATGATGAAAATCAATGGAGAAACCTAGCAATATGACAATTTGATGTGTTACCCATAGGTCTATGACTATATTTTCAATAAACTCAATATCATCTTGGACCAAAAACTCTTTCCAAGAATGAACAAAAGGAAGGAACAAAAGAAAGAAGAAAAGAAGGAGAGAAGGCGGGAGGGAGGGAGGGAGGGAGGGAGGGAGGAAGGAAGGAAGGAAGGAAGGAAGGAAGGAAGGAAGGAAGGAAGGAAGGTAGTTTGCACTTAGACTTTGGACACAGTAATGCAACCATAGAAGGATGGTGAGAGAGAAAACAAACAAAATGACAATCACAAAACCTCCCACTCCAGATAAGCATGCAAAGGCACTATACTATCCTTTGCTCTAGACAACCATTTCTAGGATGTTTGTATAATGAAGAGTCATGGAAGATACAGAAAATGTCTCCCTCTGGCACAAAGGCCAAGCATACTAATTTGCTCATTGCCGATAATTACAGAGTCTGGTCCTCTCCTGTAATACTAACCACTGCAAGTGCGGGCATCTATCTAGGCCCATTCACCTTGCCCTTGTGATATTTGGGTACAAGGGAAACTGACACAAATATGCTGATGTTCATACACTGTGTTGTGTCATAAGTAATGAAGGTCTTTTCTTTGACCCAAGAGTCTCATAGATTTTGTCAGCATGCATGAAACTGGGGCAGGCTAATTTTTCTCATTGCAAATAAAACCCAAAGCACAACATGGTAGTAAGTTCAATACATCTTGCCATATATATTCAAGAGTGAATGTTGAAGAAGCCAGAATAATGTCAAAGGACACAGACAAAAACACAGCCTAAAAAAATACATTTTCTCTAGCCAAAGACCAACAAAGATGCAGCCAAGCAAGAGATAAAATATTTACACAATAATTACTTCACTCCCGCTAAACAACACAGAAAATATTATAGCCCTCCACCCACCCATATCAAAATAGACTGAATGGGAAACCATAGACCTTCATGTAGGTGTAGAAAGGTGCCCCAACTCCCTGTCAGGGTCATGCAGATAAAGCCAAGTAGGCAATCAGGACTTTCATTCCTGCTGGGTAGTGACAGGACTCCATCCCAGCACTGACAATATAGATCACATGAGAAGCTTGGACTTCTATACAACCTGCAAGTAATAAGTTATTTGCAAACCCTTCTGCCAGATTGTCTAATGTTAGTTTTCTTGCACTTTTTCTTCTACATCTTTTTCTTCATCATCTGTCACTGGTTTGGAAGCACTCATCCCTATCAAGTCATCTTCTGTTAATTCTTCTGGTGTATGGTCTGTTAGTACTTGAATTTCTCCAAAATCCATATCTTAAAACCCTTCACCGCCCCCCATCTTTCTTGCTGTATTGACAATTTCTTTCATAATTTATTTGGCTCTGTTGTAAATCCTGTGATGTCATGCACAACATCTGGACAGTCTTCTCCAGTAGGAATTTATTGTTTTGGGATTGATGGTCTTCACAACTTTTTCCTTTAATAGTAACAGTATCTTCAATCATACAATCTTTACTTCCTGACTTCAGGGACAAAGCATCAATGGAACCAACCCAGAAAAAGACTTCTCATTGTCCACACCTTCTTCTTGTACAACCAAATGTTTATCTTTTCCCTTCAAGGCTTGGAGTTTAGCAGCTGTATAGAGAAGGGCAGTCCTGATCATGTACCAAATTGCATTTGCACAAAACAGTAGAGTTGATCTATCCCTTCGTGCCTTAATTCC
Organism: Hylobates moloch; assembly: GCF_009828535.3. Classification (NCBI taxonomy): domain Eukaryota; kingdom Metazoa; phylum Chordata; class Mammalia; order Primates; family Hylobatidae; genus Hylobates; species Hylobates moloch. Next base: position 43,539,759 of record NW_026652281.1, read on the forward strand.
TGGTCCTTGCTTCTCTTTCTTACTAATAAGTGTCTTTGGGGGCATTTTTTGTTCGCTATAGGACATTTTAATCTGCCTTAAAAACCTGTTCAGGAATGTATCCTTTCTCCTCAATGATTTTTTAATGAAAACTGGAAATTTATCTGTTGCCTCTTGGTTAGCAGAAGCTGCTTCTCCTGTTTTCTTGACGTTTGTTAAGCCACAACAATTTTTAAAATTATCAAACCATCTTTTGCTGGCATTAAGTTCTCCAGCTTTAGATCTTTCATCTTCTTTTTGCTTTAGCTTGTGATATAATGACTTTGCTTTTCTTGAATCATATTAGAGTTTATAGATATGCCTTTCTTATAGCAATACTGCACCCACATAAAAGCTGCAGTTTCAATATGAGATAAAAAGGGTATTTCCCCAAAAAATGCAAGGATTTTGTGCCTGCTTATGTAGTTGTAGCGACAGTTTCACAAATTTCCTATCCTTATTTCTTTTCTTTTTTTACAATGTTCCTTACAGTGGATTCATTTATTTTGAAATAGTTCCAGTTGTGGAACTCAATCTAGTGTACATATCAAGCCATTTAACTTTCTCTTATAATGTCATGGCTTTTCTCTGCTTCTTGGGAGCACTTTTAGCATCACTAGTGGCACTTTGTATGAGTCCCATGGTATTATTCATGGTTTACAGTATTATACTAAACATGATGGAAAAAAAGTACAAGAACTTCAAGAGATCACTTTTTATTGCAGTACTCAATTTACTGGAGAGACAAACTATCCACATAAAGATGATTAGCTTCACAAGGTGTTTTTATCAGATACTCAGAATACTTTGAGTTTACCACAAACAACAAGAGGTGCCTACGAAATTATTACAGTAGTATAGTAGGTACTAGAATTAATCTTATGCAGTTATAATTTTATACTGTACCTTTACATTCGTTTACATTTCTTTCAACTGTAAATCGCACCATGTATAGTCCGTAGGTATTTATGTGCTTAGTTTTGATAAATTCTAACTTTTCATCATAAATATGTTTCTATTTCATGGTAGTGAATGATAAAGTAGACTAATATCTACATCTATTTTATGCATTCATGGCATATAAAACTTTTTCTTAATTTTAAAATATTTCTGGGCTACATGATTTGTCTTTAAATTTTCAAATTGCCACAGATCTGTCCCAAATTTTTCAGTATACTTATTGAAAAAAAATCCACATATAGTTGTACCCACATAGTTCAAACTCACATTGTTCAAGGGTGAACTGGACAGTATAAATATTATTATTCCTCAACTCTGGAATATTAATATTCTACAGACTTTTCTCCAAGACTCTTTTGTTTTATTACCTTACTTAAGTTCCCTGTGTGATAATACTCACACCTTAAATTCTGGGCATCTACAAGTTGATGACCATTAAGCCTATATCATTGGATAAAACTATTTCCCTAACATTTTAAATAACGGTAGTATATACACAATTTCCTGCATATCTACACATTTGATAAACTCAGTATCTTCAAAAGTGTATTTTTCTTCCTTTTAAGTTCTACTTATTTTTCTGATTTTTTTATCTCATTTAATGGCTTCACTATCTATCACTTTGTTTAAGCTAGAAAATTGGGAGTCATCTTAGAGTTTTCTTTTTTTCTTACTTCCCATAGCCTAACAGTTAGTAAGTCTCATCAATTTCCCCTAACATATATTACTGCTAGTCAATGACCTTTCTCTGTTCCTGTCATTTTGGTTCAGACACTCATCCTTTATCATTTGGATACTTGTGAGAGCTTGCTACTTTTACCCTGTGAGCTCACCCTCAATACTCCTATTTAGAACTTATGAATAGTTCCCCCCTAACCAAAGAATGACATTCTGTATTAGAAGAAGATATGAGGTCTTTTCCAATGTTTATTATCCTATCCTTGTTACAAATTGTCATCTCAATTGACCCAGTACCTATTTGGGGCTTCTGAGGTTTCTGAGGAGCTTGTACCAATGCTCTCTTTCACTGCAATGTGATCACCGACGTGCCCCCAACACCCTGTTTTCTTGACTAACTCTGTTTATTCTTTAGAGCTCATCATAAACATTAGCATTTATCTTTCCTTATTCCTGCAAAGGGAATTAAGTGTCCTTCTTGTATACTGCATTCACATTCTCACTATCTTATTATAAATATTTTCACACTATTTAAAATGTTTTTTTTTTTTTTTTTAGTTGCCTGACACTTTGAAAAGACTGTGGTTATTTAAGGTGAGAGTTGTGTTTTATATACATTTGTATTTAAAATTTCTAGCAGAGTGCCTCCCACAACTAGGAGTTTAATTATTGTTCAATGAATAAATGAATGAATACACAAATAAGTTAATTTGGTTGTGAATAATGTCCAAATTGTTTGCCTTTAGTCTTCTTTATTTTGAAGCACATTATGAAAGTTATTTTTCACTCTGATTCTTGAACCATAGCCCACTTTATACTTTTCTTTTTCTGAGCAAATGGAGTTTAATTCAAAAACTGTATATGTGGCATCAGTTTTAAGCTGTATCTCTTTCCAGAGAACAGGACAGTAAATCATCTGAAGGGCATCCTCAGTCCTCTCTCTCTCTTCTTAACCCTCACTGCCACCCTTAACCTGAGAAGCTATGAACTTAGGAAGTCTGGCATTTTTTCCTTAAAGAGGACTGACCTGTAAGAATCACATACTTTTCACAAGGTTGGAGGTGAACACTATTCATCAGACAATTTAACAGATTCCATCTTCAAGTTTCTTCCAAGGGCCTATATTCAACAAATAGTACTAGAAGTGATGTTCAAACCAGACTTCAATAGTACACTTTCAATTCAGTTTTAGTCCTCTTTCAAGTATAGAATTATTAAATTGGTGTATTAGTTCAAATGCTTGAAATGAAGACACAAAGTTACAATAGGAGAATAAAGAAAGAACTTTATGGAGGTGAAGAATAAAGGGCTGGGATGAAAGAAGTAGGTTAAGAGAGCCCATAGACTTCTGTGCAGGCACCACACTTATGAAAGAAGGGCAGAGGGAAGTGGCTTACATAGGCAGAGTCAGACTTCTGGGCTTCTAAAGCGTCAGACTTCTGAGCAATCTGGGCAATTGCTCCAGCCTGATAGACAGCCCTCAAGATGAAGATGCCTATTAGAGGAGTACTTATATCCATACCTTGCATAGTAATTGGCAAGGGGCAATATGGCCTCAGCCCAAAGGTGGTGATGAACTCTGGTAAGAGGCAGCTGGGGCTGTCAGTCAGCTGTGCTCTGTGCAGCAGATGATCTGTGCAGCACATTTTCATGGCTGCCACACTTGGGTCTGAGTAGAATGTACAGAATTGTGTCTTTCCAAATAATCATTTTTGACAATTATTACAGCATTTTTATACTCTAGGAAAATAAAGATCTATCTAGTCATTTCAAGATTGAAATCATCTTTGGTCATCAAACATTATGTGAAAGGACATTACATTTAAAGAACACAGAATCATCATTTTCTCTGCAGTGTCCATCACTTTGAACAACGTGTGATCTAAAAGTATTTGCCTAAAATGTCCTTGAGTGCGTGTTAGAGTATCTGGAACAATCTTTCATCATAATTCAAATGTTATTTGTTCACATCATATTTGTATTTAATTGCTTCAAATTAAAAATATAAAAATTAGTCATTTAAAAGATAAAAAATATCTAATTTAATTATTTAAGTATTTTATACATAATAGACTTGGTCAATATTTTGATAAAACCAACTCCCATTATTATTTAATTTGAAGTGGTGTACACCACTGGGAAGCGCCGTATTAGGTTGGAGCAAAAGTAATTGTGATTTTTGCCATAATAGTAGTAAATAGAGCTTAGATTTTTGAGTTAGAATTAAATAAAATACTACTGTTCCTCATAAGGACTTAAATATCTCTGAGTCTGTTAACTATTAAATAGAAAAAATAATACAATCTTTGAAATATTTTTGAAGGTCATTTGAGATAAAGTTTGTAGGGACTTTCACACAGTGCTGAACATGTAGGAGGTACTCAATAAAAAAGCATGCACTTGAGAGTCCAAAAAAGTTAATATTTATACAAGATAATGTAGCTCAAAGATAAAATTAGACAAAATGTTAACTGAATAAGTGTCCCTAATTTATTTTCTTATCTTCCAAATGAAGATAATAGGGTTTATTTTGTAGATTGCCATGAGAATTGCATATGAAAGCAAAAATAACTTGTGTATATATACCTATCCTTTTATCAGTCATCTAAGTTTATAGTATATAACAAGCACCCCCAAAATCTTACCTATTGTCATCCTTATTGTTTCATCATGATAATCCTCATCTTCCTCTTCCCTTGATGTCATTATCAACATCAAGTTCCATGAGGGGTAACTTTGTATTATATAGCAAAATATCTACCAGGTAGAAAATAGTTAATATTTTTTGTATTGGAGGACAGTGAGCTGAAAACAAGCATAACTGTTGGGGTTGGGGGGATTCATAAAGAACAAATAACCATTTGAAAGAGGTATATAAGAAAGGGAAACAGAGGGCAACTCCTTTCTAATTCTGCTTGATTCATTTCACATTTTGTTATGCTTAATAAACAACATAAATAAAATTATATGGCGAAAGTTGAAAGGAAGAAGCAGAATTTTAAGATAGACCAGAGTAAAGTCTTGATATGTTGCGCTCATTGTTTAGTTTAGTGTATTATCAGTTTTCCTTTATTTCACAAGGGGTAATAGCCTAGAGAAAAAAAAAGTGTTGAACTGAAGCAGCATCAGAGAACAAAGTAATGAATTATCAATTTGAGGTGGCTTGAGGGAAATTAAAGTATTAGAAGTAATAAAATTCAAATGAACACAATAAAAAAGCCCCTAACGTTCTTTAAAAAGCATAGACCCCTATGTACACGTTTGATACAATTACTGCTAATTTTTATATATGATAGAAATCATTATCACTGGCAGTTAAGTTTATAAATATGAAGATATATGACATTCACATATATTCAAAATTTCTCCTTTCTTGATCTCTTAATCTTCCTTTTGTGATGGTAATAGGATGAAGAGACTGGGAAATGTTGATATACTGGAATGTCCTGAGTAAATATATTTCAGTACAAAGTAAAAGATTATAAAATTTGCTTTCCACATCTATTTTGCATCTTGAAAAGTATTTCATAAGAGTATTACAAAAAGAGAAATGATGAAATATTACAAAAAGAGAAATGATGAAGAGAATCTATGTTTCTGCGTTGTAGGACCACAGAATGTAGTATAACATGTGGTTAGTTTTTATGGATTCAAAAATTTATTTGCTGTTGTAATTTTTCATGTGAAACCATTCTCTCAAAAACCAGTATACTTTTTTGCTGTGGTGAGAATAGATAACATGAGATCCATTATCTTAAAGCTTTAATTATACAGTTACAGTAATGTAAACTATAAGCACAATATTGTACAGCAGATTTCTAAAACGCACTCATCTTGCCTTAACTTAAATGTTACAGCCATTGAACAGGGTAAGATCAACTATACTTAACAATGATAACTCTGTTTTTTCTTTTCACTCACAAATTTACTTACTCAGCTTGTGGTACTAGGGCCTGGTAATGGGAATTTTAATACACAGTCACTGTAATTCTGCTTGAGAGCCATTGCCATAACTTCTAACAAATATTATCTATGGAAAATTAAGTCATTTTTACCTGCTGGCTCCAGTTATTATTGTTAAGGCAACTGCCTTTGAATTAATTTTCATGGTTTAGGTAGAAATTGACAAATTAAAGATATTTTGCTACTGAAATATCCCTAGATTTGTTGTAAGATTAATTCTATTTATTCTTAAGACTTGAAAGTTTTATTGTTTTAAGAGAATCTGGAAGATTCAAACAGGATAACCTTGTAAATAAGACGATAAACAGAAGATTTTATGATCTTTTCCTTATGTCTTTCATAGCAGTGCTCAGCTAGACTAAGCTTCTGAACCTTCTATGAGTCAAAAAGGAACAAGAGATAGTGATAAATTATCAGATAATATTGTTTCTAGTAATTTCAGATACTGGAGGAAATGACAGTTAGACCAAATATAAACCTGCTGCTTTAGAAAAAATCTGTGATAGCTTGTATTAATTTGGTTCAGTGAGTTACTCTTGGTAGATTTGAGCAATTACGGAATTTAAAAACTTCATCTAATGTGGTATATTTAATACTGTGGAAAAACAATATTGTGAGGTTTGTTTACATATTAGCAAAGTGTTAGAAATTTAAGAAACATGATCGTTTCTGTGGAAGTGAAGTTATAAATGTGTGGAGTTTATGAACATTTGTTGTGCTTGCACGTGTGTGTTTAACAGCCTGACTGACTGACTCTGAGGCTCATCATGGCCAAAAGTTTTGAAGGATAATGTTTGGAAAATCCAATTCCAAATAACATCTTGAAATTTTTAGGAAAAAAAAATTGAAAATTTTCTGCACAGTGGTTTAGAAAGAAAATTATTTTCTTTACATTTTTCTGAATACTCATTAGATTTTTGAGAGGGATGAACAAAGAATGGGTTGCAAAAAATTATTTGACTCTGCTTACTGTGGCATTTTTCTCTCAATGTTGACATCTGGCCATTCTTTATTTTTGAGTTCTAGTTTCCTTGGTTGGATTTATTTATGGTCCCCTTTAGGATAACTTCAAAATTATGTTGAGATTCCATGTGAAGTTTTTTAAAAATAATATTCACATAGGTTTAGACCAAGAAAATTCCCCATTACTCTTGTTCATATTTCACTTGTAATTTTAGCTACTGGTGATGAAGCTTTTATTTTCTTATAGTTTTATTTGGTTAAGTTCCTAGGTTAAAAAAGTTAAAAGTTAAACTTTATATTTTGGTTTTGAAACTGGGAATCTCCCAGAATTCTTATATTAATAGCTTTTCAGTAAATTACTAATTCTTGAGAAAAATCAGACGATACAGAGCGTATGCCTGCTAATGATTATTTTACTTGGTCTTTCTAATATGTATTTTTTTCTTTGTCATTCCATGACAAAGGCTTTCTCAAACCTAGCCATGCATTAGAATCAGTAAGGGATCTTTTAATATTTACTAATATATGAGACTGATCTATGTATTAACTTTTCATTCCTGCCATAACAAATTACCCAATAAACTGCAACAACAACAACAACAACAACAAAAGCAGTAACATGTTGGATACAGCATGCCTCAGCTTGTTAGTCTGCTCCAGATTTCAAAAGACCAAAATCGAGGTGTGGACAAAACTGCATTTTTTATTGGAAATCTAGGGAAGCGTCTATCGCTGAGCCCATTCAGGTTGGCAGAATTAGTTCCTTGTGACTATAGGACTGAAGTTCCTGCTTCTCTACTGGCCATCAGCCAGGGGCTACCCTTACCTCCTAGGGACTTGTCTCATCCTTACATGTGGCTGCCTACATCTCAGAGATAGTAACAGTGCATCGAATCTTCTCACTGGAAGTTTCTCAGACTTCACCTTCTGCATCCATCATCTCTTCAGCCTCCCTCTGGAGAAAGTTCTCTGCTTTTAGCGATTCGTGTGATTAGGTTGGACCAAACTCTAAAATCCAGGATAATCTCACAATTTTAAGATCTACAACCTTAATTACATCAGCCAAGTCTCTTTTTCCCTGTTATGTACCATATTTACAGGTTCCAGGGATTTGGAAGTAGACGTCATTGGGCAGATATTATTCTATCTCCAACATCCCAGAATCAAAATTATTGAAATGTTTGATTTATACTATTTTTATACATTTGCATTGGTTGCTTAGACTATAAAATTGAGCTCAATTTGTATCAATTTGTTTTGCATTAAGGTTGCTTGTTGCTTTCTTTTTATTTCTGACTTTGACAACACAGATTATGCAGCCTTTGGCTTTATTCTGTGCGGTATTTAAAGTGCAAACAGAAAGTTTTAATCACACTAATGTGGTATTTCTCAAATGAATGTCTCTTCCTCTCAATCAGACTTAAATATTATATCTTAAAATTCAATTTTCTTGAGATTATCAAATTTTCCTCTGGTGGTAACAACAATCAGATCCAATTTTGTTCTTTCTTCTACTTGGTGAACAGAAAAAAAAAAAGTTTTAGTCTAGTCTCCCACCCATATCCCTGGTTTCTTGCAAACAATGTTTATTCAGTACTTAGTTTATCTAACTAGGCAGCACCTTTGGCACCAAGGATGCACATTTCAAAGACACAAGTATCACATTTAAGGTTTTTCACCAAACAGGAAAAATTTAAGGTTTATATCACTCTTCTTACTACTTTGTGGGCTGTTAACGTATCAGAATAAATATATGGAAATCTATTTCCACTGCTGCCCTCTTACGTAATTTGCCCATTCCTGTTAGATTGTAACATTGCTTTTATCTAAACCTAAACAGTTCTTGAGAAAGGGAGAGAAACTCTAAATTCTGTAAATTCCACTGGTATTTATGGATGAAATCTTATTTTGTAGATTATATATTGCATTTTACCAGATATATATATATATATATATATATATATATAAAATTAAAATAGTAATTATTAGTTTAGCCTTTTGGTAGATGTTTGAATTCACTGGAATATGTGGGTTTGACAAATGTGAGGATTTTTATTAGTGAAATTATTACAAGGGGATTTTTACTCAGTTTCACATTTCGAATTAAAAGCATTTTATAGGCATACTTAAATAAAGTTCTATCCTAGAATTACAGTGTGCATTTATTCAGCAGGGTTTGTTTTACATTTATCTGCTCATTTGTTCCAGTTGCTTCTCCAACACTAATGTGCAGAGGAATTACCTGGGGGTCTGTTTAAAATGCAGATTCTGATTCAGTAGTCTAGGGTCACAGCTTTCCTACATGACTAACAAGCTCCGCAGTGACGCTGATGTTGTTCCTCCAGGGATAGTACTTTGAAGAGCAAAGCCTTAAAAAAAAAATTAAGCCAAATCCGGAAATGTAAACTTTAGTCTCAGTTCTCATTATTCAGGTAAATCAAATTGCTTTACCTCCCGGAAGAGTCTTTTCCTTTATAAAGGAAAGACATTTCAGTTATTACTATTCCATGATTCTACATGTTTATATAATTTTTTAATAATTAAGAAGCAAGAAACTACTGATCACTGAGGTGAAGTCAGATATTTCTCAAATTCACACAGTAGTGGCAACTCCTAGTTGCTGACTTAAGGTTTTCTGATCGTAATTTGAAGCTTCTCTTCACTTTACCATACCAGCAACAAAACTTGAACCCATTTATATAGAGCATCATATCTGAAAATAAGAGAAATCATGCAGAGCTATTTTACAAGATACGTTGAGAAATTTTAGCAAATTGAACTGTCGTTACTTTAATGGATTTTATATTTTTCATACTATACCATCAGTTTTCTCTCTATTTTATTCATTTCCGCTATTCATTACCTTTATTCCCTAGCCCTTTCTCCTGCTCTTAAGCAACCCTTGACCAACTGATTCCATCGCCTTTAAGCAAAGTGATTCTTCACAGCAGTCTTACATCAATGCCAGCTGTGATTTCATTTCTATTGAATCACTGTAATTCCTGAAACAATTTATGAAATTGTTCTGCAATCCTGATTTAAACTTATATTTTCATGAAATAAAGGCACATGAGACTATATTCATCTGTGTTTTTCTACTTTCCCATTTTTTTAAGAAAGTTGGACTTGTGGATGTAAACTTACTGCCTTCATCGACTAGTAGAGACGTCGTTCTAAAGCAGGTATAGATATAAATCTGAATATGCTTACTTGCAGGTGTAATAGATATCTCACTGGCAGTGTTGCACTTATTGCTTCTCTCAGCCTACACAACAGTGTTTGGGCATGGATAAACAGGTGCACACTGGCGAAGGACTAAATCAACCCCAAAACACAAGTGACCAGTGTGCTTCTACATATTTAGGCCAACTGGTAGCTTTTTATTGACTGCAGATGGTTACTGAGTACACAATAAAAAACTTCCAGTTGACTAATCACATTCTTAAATAACCCTAAGGTTTTTTTTTAATGTTTTTCCTGGTGGCTAGGATCCCCAATTTGTACTGAAATATAACAAGCAGGGTAAATTTGAGCCCACACGACAGCCTTACAGCTCAGATGTGTATGCCCTTGAAGCCAATGGAGATCTCAAGCCTCATTTCCAAACTCAGGTTGATTTTGATATTTTAAGAATCTGAAGAAATGAGCCAATTTCAACCTTCTCATCTTTCCCTAAAATCTTCCCAGGTTTGTAAATATGTGGTTCCTGGGGCCCAATTGAAAACACTGAAGGAGATCCACAGTCAAAATATATGTGTAAATTATTTCATATTTGGGGCATATCTTGCAATAGTCTTAGCTGAGAAGGTGCTTCATCAAATGCAGCAAATGTCTTTTAGGTGTCAACTATATCTACTACACTAAGTTACTTGATGTGGGAGACATACATACATATACATTATTGTATAGGTTTTACTCTCCAGTGTTCTATAATCATGACAATTCATATGAATAAATAGCAAGAAATAATCGAATAGAATTAAAATAACTATATGAAATACTATATGAATTTGTTTATATAGTATTTATGTCCATATAATACTATATGAATATGTTCATATAATACTATGTAAAAAGTATTAAAAATACACAAAAGCATGGGCAATACTCATCCTGATATGGAAATGGGGTAAGGAGGAGAGGAAAAAAGTCCTGACTTTAGCCTCAAATATAACTCTTGGGAGCAAAGTTGGCATGGAAAAAGTTAGCAATGTAAAATGGACGGTGGCATATGGAAATACATGAACTGGTTTCTAGGTCATATTTGTGAATCTGTTATCTAATAAGACCTTGGCTGATTCACTTGCCCCCTACCTTGGGTGGCAATATCCTTATCTGCGAAATGAAGAGCTTGTATCCAATAATCTCTAGACTTCCTAGGAGATCCTAAAAATCTGTAACAATGTTAAAAAATTTTTTGAGGAAAATTGAAAGTATTTTTACTGTCCTCCCCCTCAAATCTCTACTTCCTGTGTACTTTCTCTATTTTATCTTTAAAGCATATTATCATTAATAAGATAAATTTATTTTCTTACTGTGTATATGTCCTAATCACTAAAAATAAACTCCATTTGAACAAGTTTTTGTTTAATTCACTATTACATTCTCAGAGATTATAATACTGGCATGTAGTACACATTTAGTAAATAGTAATTTAATTGAGACTGGGCACAGTGGCTCATTCCCATGATTCCAGCCCTCTGGGAGGCCAAGGTAGGAGAATTGCTTGAGGGCAGGACTTTGAGATCAGCCTGGGCAATGTAGCAAGATCCTGTTCCTCCAAAATATAAAAAATAAAACACTAGCTAGGTGTATTCATCAGGGTTCTCTAGAGGGACAGAACTAATTAGGATAGACGTATATATAAAGGGGAGTTTATTAAGGAGTATTGACTCACACAATCCAAGATGAGGTCCCACAGTACGTTGTCTGCAAGCTGAGGAGCAAGGAATCCAGTCCAAGTCCCCAAACCTCAAAAGTAGGGAAGCCAACAGTTCAGCCTTCAGTCTGTGGTCAAAAATCCAAGAGTCCCAAAGCTGAAGAAATTGGAGTCTGATGTTTGAGGGCAGGAAGCATCCAGCACAGGAGAAAGTTGTAGGCTGAAAGACTAAGCCAATCTACATTCATCTGCCTGTTTTTATCCTAGCCATACTGGCAGCTGATTAGATGGTGCCCACCCAGATTGAGGATGGGTCTGCCTTTCCCAGTCCACTGACTCAAATATTAATCTTCTTTGGCAACATCCTCACAGACACACTCAGGAACAATACTTTGCATCCTTCAATTCAATCAGGTTTACACTCAATATTAACCATCACACTAGTTGTGGTGGTGTGCCCTATAGTCTACTTGAAGGATCACTTGAGCCCAGGAGTTCAAGGCTGCAATAAACTATGATTGTGCTACTGCACGCCAGCTTTGGCAACAGACCAGAACTGTCTCAAAAAAAGAAAATAAAATTTTATTTATTGAATAATTAACAAAATTAGTAAACATATTTAAATGAAATGAATAAAAATATAAAGTGAACAAAATATCTATATAAAAGGAAACTAGCAGTGTTATTCGGTTTTATCCTGAAATACCTTCCCAAATGTAAAAAACGTGCTATTATACAATTTGAATTGTATCTAGTTAAAAAGAATAAATTAGAATCCAAAGGGTCAAATAATGAGTCAGTGTGCATCAGACAGAGTGCTATGTCCTTTTCAATGCTAGAATCTCTATCTTCCTTTTATGCTGACAAAGAGGTTGATAGGGAGCAAACTGATATTTCATATTATAATAAAACCTTATTTTCAAAATAATACAATAGAATCACAATTTTACAAGATAAAATGTTTAATAGTGGAATAGGTTTTTTTTTGTTTTTCCTTTTTTTTTTTAAGCCTAGAGCCTACTAGAAATGCTGTAAGACATCAAACATTTTTTTTTAATTGGAGAAAAATGGTCTTATAATCTGATGTTTCTTATGGAATAAATTCTATATTAAGAACTACTGATCAGAGATCATTAAATTCCTACAAGTAAAAATACATATGAATGAGATAAATAGCAAATGATATAAAACTAAACATCGAATATAAAAAGATTAATGTTAAAACATTGAAGTGTTAAATTTAAAAATTGAATATAAAACAAAATTCAATATGGAAATTAAAGTAGGTTCTCTGAAATAGGTATATATAGAATTGGAATATTTTATATGTATCTTCTAGAAAGTGTAAATCAAAATAAAAAACATAACTATTAATAAACAATTTTGGTTAGAGCCCTTTCAGTATTTATCATAAAATATTTTGGCCACATTTGAATTAGTGTTATGTAGTCACACATATTGAAACTAGCTAATATAATCAGCTAGTGAAATTCTTGATAATTTATTTTACCAAATAATAATTAAAATCACATGTTAAATTCCAACTGCAAGCAAACACACAAATATAATAACCTATCACTGACTTCAAAGACAAAGCTTTCTAAGACAAAAAATATTTTAGATAATGTAGCACATAATAATGGGGTGAAATTAAGACCAGTTAAACATATAGTATATCCAGCCAGAACCGAATTATGTTAAAAACCCAGAAGCAGAGCCATAGAAAAGAATACATTTGTTTAAAGAAAATGAGTATTACAATGACTATAATGAAATGCATAGGTGAACAATTGATTTCCTAGAATTCATTTCTGAGAAATTAAAATATGAAACAAAATATGTAATATATAAAGTTTAATTTTTATCTAATATGCCAATTATCATCAAGTAGTTTAGCCACTAAATGTCTAAATACTATAAATAGAAATATATTTATTTCATTGATATTAAGGTTGTATGGCACGTCACTTCTAACATAGCCCCGTGGGTGTCTACCTCCTAGCCCTTATACATTTATGTAATCCCCAACCCTTAAGTGTGGGTGGGACTTGTAACATCTTTCTAGCCAATGCAACACTGCAAAGGTGATAGGACATTACATCTATCATTACTTTACATAAAGAAAGCCACCATAGTGGGAAGACCACATGGCAAGGAACTAAGGGCTTCCTGCAGCCAACAGGCAGCAAGAAGCTGAGGGCCCCAGGCTAACAGTCCGCCAGGAATTCAATCCTGCCAATAACAACTCAAACTTGGAAGTGGATCCTGCCACAGTAGGGTCTTAAGCTCTGATTCCTTAATTCCGTTCTTATAAGAGACCCTGAAGCAGAGGACCCAGTTGAGCTGTGCTCAGACAGAAAGTGAACCACAGAAAATGTGAAATAACTAATGTATGTTGTTTTAAGCTGCTAAATTTGTGATAATTTGTTTTACAACAATAGATAACCAATATACAGGAACTATTAACAACACAGTAATGACACAAGTATTTCAGAAATGGTGGAAAAAGATGACATTAGAAATGCAGAAAATGTCATAATTTTTCAGCTTGTTTTCTTTCACTTTGTTTAATGCAGGTTAAAGAATAAATTTAAAAGAGTAGAATTCATTATTTTTAGGTGTACAGATCCATGAGTTTTGATTAGTGTCTGCAACACGATGGAGATATAGAATATTTTCATCATTCCAAGTTTCCTTTGTGTGATTACTCTCTTCTCCTAAACACTGTTACTGTCAATATTTACCTGATTTCTGACCCTATTGTTTATCCTTTTTCAGAATACCCTATGCATTAAATCATACAGGATATAGCTTTTTGCATCTTCTTTTAATTCATATAATTTACTAGTAGTAGTAGTAGTAGTAGTAGTAGCAGTAGCAGTAGCAGTATTTTAGAGACAGGGTCTGTGATAGTTAATACTGAGTGTCAACTTGATTGGATTGAGGATGCAAAGTATTGATCCCGAGTATGTCTGTGAGTGTGTTGCCAAAGGGGATTAGCATTTGAGTCAGTGGGCTGGGGAAGGCAGACCCATCCTTAATCTGGTGGGCACAACCTAATCAGCTGCCAGCATGGCTAGAATATAAAGCAGGCAGATAAATGTGAAAAGACTAGACTGGACTAGACTCTCAGCCTACATCTTTCTCCATGCTGGATGCTACCTGCCCTTGAACACTGGACCCCAAGTTCTTCAGTTTTGAGACACGAACTGGCTCTCCTTCTTCCTCAGCTTGCAGATAGCCTATTGGGGACCTTGTGATCATGTGAGTCAATACTTAATAAAATCCCCTTGAATGAAATGAAGGCCAGGTTCCCTTGTGGATGGAACTCACTACATTACCATGATTTAATACTTAATAAAATCCCCTTGAACGAAGGGGAGGCCGGGTTCCCTTGAGGAAGGAACTTATTACATTACTGAAAATTTATACAGTGAATCTTTCTCCCATCGTTCCCCAAGGAAACCTCTGGCCTTTTACCAGGGTAACTCTGCACTGGGGAAAGAGAAATGATCAGACATTTCAGGGACTACTGAACACTGGTTCTGGGCTGACACTGATTCCAGGAGACCCAAAATGTAATTGTCGTCCTTCAGTTAAAGTAGGGGATTATGGAGGTCAGGTAATTAATAACGTTTTAGCTCAGGTCTGACTTACACTGGGTCCAGTAGGTCCCAAGACTCATCTTGTGGTTATTTCCCCAGTGCTAGAATCCTTAATTGGCATAGACAAACTTAGCAGATGGCAGAGCCCCCACATTGGCTCCCTGACTGGTAGAATGGGGCTACTATGGTGGGAAAGGCCAATGGAAGCCATTAGAGCTGCCTCTACCTAGAAAAATAGTATATCAAAAACAATATCACATCCCTGGAGGGATTGCAGAGATCAGTGCCACCATCAAGGACTTGAAAGATCCGGAGTGGGGATTCCCACCACATCCCCATTCAACTCTCCCATTTGGCCTGTGCAGAAGACAAATGAATCTTGGAGAACAACAATGGATTATCACAAGCTTAACCAAGTGCTGATTGCAATTGCAGCTGCTGTACTAGATGTAGATTCATTGCTTGAGCAAATTAACACATCTCCTGGTACCTGGTATGCAGCCATTGACTTGGCAAATGTCTTTTTCTCCATTCCTGTCCATTAGGCCCACCAGAAGCAATTTACCTTCAGATGGCAAAGGCAGCAATATAGCTGTACTGTCCTACCTCAGGGGTATATCAGTTCTCTGGCTTCATGTCATAATCTTATTTGGAGAGATCTTGATCACTTATCACTTCCAAAAGATATCACACTGGTCCATTATATTGATGACATTACGCTCATTGGATCCAGTGAGCAAGAAGTAGCAAACACACTGGACTTACTGGTGAGACATTTGCAAGCCTGAGAATGGGAAATAACCTGACTAGAATCCAGGGATCTTCTACCTCAGTAAAATTTCTAGGAGTCCAATGGTGTGGGGCCTGTCGAGATATTCCTTCTAAGGTGAAGGATAAGTTGCTGAACTTGGCCCTTCCTACAACCAAGAAAGAAGCTCAATGCCTAGTGGGCCTATTTGGATTTTGGAGGCAACACATTCCTCATCTGTGTATGTTACTCCAGCCCATTTATTGAGTGACCCGAAAGGCTGCCACTTTTGAGTAGGGTCCAGAACAGGAGAAGGCTCTCCAACAGGTCCGGTCTGCTGTGCAAGCTGCTCTGCCACTTGGGCTATATGACTCAGCAGATCCTATGGTGCTTGAGGTGTCAGTGGCAGATAGGGATGCTCTTTGGAGCCTTTGGCAAGCTCCCATAGGTAAATCAAGCAGAGGCCTCTAGGATTTTGAAGCAAGGCCCTGTCATCTTCTACAGGTAACTACTCTCCCTTTGAGAGACAGCTCTTGGCATGTTACTGGGCTTTGATGGAAACTGAACGTTTGACTATGAGTAATCCAGTCACCATGCGACCTGAACTACTTATTATAAACTGGGTGCTTTCTGACCCATCTAGCCATAAAGTGGGTCATACACAGCAGCATTCCATCATTAAATGGAGGTGGTATATACGTGATCAGGCTAAAGGAGGTCCTGAAGGAACAAGTAAGTTACATGTGGAAGTGGCTCAAATTCCCATGGTCTCCACTCCTGCCACCCTACCTTCTCTCTTCCAGCCTGCACTGATGGCCTCATGGGGAGTTCCCTATGATCAGCTGACAGAGACAGATAAGACTAGGGCCTGGTTCACGGATGGTTCTGCACAATATTCAGTCCCTACCTGAAAGTGGACAGCTGCAGCACTACAGCCCCTTTCTAGGACATCCCTGAAGGACAGTGGTGAGGGGAAATCTTCCCAGTGGGCAGAACTTCAAGCAATGCACCTGATTGTACACTTTGCATGGAAGGATACATGGCCAGATGTGCGATTATATACTGATTCATGGGCTGTAGCCAATGGTTTGGCTGGATGGTCAGGGACTTGGAAGAAGCATGGTTAGAAAATTGGTGGCAAAGAAATTTGGGGAAGAGGTATGTGGACGGACCCCTCTGAGTGGTCAAAAACTGTGAAGATATTTGCATCCCATGTGAGTGTTCACCAACAGGTGACCTCAGCAGAGGAAGATTTTAATAATCAAGCAGATAGGATGACCCCTTCTGTGGACACCACTCACGCTCTTTCCTCAGCCACCCCGTCATCGCCCAATGGGCCCATAAACAAAGTGGCCATGATGGCAGGGATGCAGGTTACACATGGGCTCAGCAACATGGACTTCCACTCACCAATGGCTGACCTGGCTGCAGCCACTGCTGAGTGCCCAATTTGCCAGCAGCAGAGACCACACTGAGCCCTCAATATGACACCATTCCTCAGTGTCATCAGCCAGATTCCTGGTGGCAGGTTGATTATATTAGACCTCTTCCATCATGAAAAGGGCAGATGTTTGTCCTCACTGGAATAGATACTTACTCTCTAGATATGGGTTTGCTTATTCTACATGCAATGCTTCTGCCAAGACTACCATCCGTGGACTCACAAAATGCCTTATCCACTGTCATGGTATTCCACACAGCATTGCCTCTGACCAAGGCACTCACTTTAGAGCTAAAGAAGTGTGGCAGTGGGCTCATGCTCATGGACTTCTCTGGTCTTACCATGTTCCCCATCATTCTGAAGCAGCTGGATTGAAATAATGATAGAATAGACTTTTGAAGTCACAATTACAACATCAACTAGATGACAATACTTTGAAGGGCTGGGGCAAAGTTCTCCAGAAGGCTGTGTATGCTCTGAATCAGCATTCAATGTATGGTATTATTTCTCCCATAGCCAAGATTTATGGGTCCAGAAATCAAGGATTGGAAGTGGAAGTGGCACCACTCACCATCATTCTTCGCGATCCACTAGCAAAATTTTTGCTTCCTGTTTCCACATTACATCCTGCTGGCCTAGAGGTCTTAGTTCCAGAGGGAAGAATGCTGCCACCAGGAGACACAACAATGATTCCATTAAACTGGAAGTTAAGATTGCCAGCTGAAAACTTTGGGCTCCTCCTACTTTTAAGTCAACAGGCTCAGAAGGGAGATACAGTATTGGCTGTAGTGATTGACCTAGACTATCAAGATGAAATCAGTCTACTTCTCCACAACGGAGGTAAGGAAGAGTGTGCATGGAATACAGGTGACCCATTAGGGCATCTGTTGGTATTACCATGCTCTGTGATTAAGGTCAATGGAAACTACAACAGCCAAATTTAGGCAGGACTACAAATGGTCCAGACTCTTCTGGAATGAATATTTGGGCCACTCCACAAGGAAAAAAAAAAAAAAAAAAAGCAACCTGCTGAGGTGCTTGCTGAAGGCAAAGGTAATACCGAATGGGTAGTAGAAGAAGGTAGTCATCAATACCAGCTGTGACCACGTGACCAGTTGCAGAAATGAGGACTGTAATTGTCATGAATATTTCTTCCTTCTTTTGTTAAAAACATGTTTGTGCATGTATACACTTATACTAAGAAAATATCTTTATTTCCCTTTTCTTTTATCAGGTGACATAATATTTTTTGACTTTATATCAGCATTTAGGTATTGTTAACTTTATGTGATAGCATTTGGGTTGGGGATTGGCGCATTTCTGGTTGTACGAAGGATAGTTATGTTAGGCATAATTATGACCTTATTATTGTCTTTTTTTGAATATTATCTGTGATCTCAAGAGATGTGTATGGTTTCAAGCTGACAACGGATGGACTTGTGATGGTTAATATTGAGTGTCAACTTGATTGGATTGAAGATGCAAAGTATTGATCCTGGTGTGTCTGTGAGGGTGTTGCCAAAAGAGATTAACATTTGAATCAGTGGGCTGGGAAAGGCACAGCCACCCTTAATCTGGGTGGGCACCGTCTAATCAGCTGCCAGAGCGGCTAGAATGTAAAGCAGGCAGAAAAAAAGCCTCCCAGCCTACATCTTTCTCCATGCGGGATGCTTCCTGCCCTCAAACATTGGACCCCCTCCTTCAGTTTTGGGAGTCAAACTGGCTCTCCTTGCTTCTCCACTTGCAGAAGGCCTATTATGGGGCCTTGTGATCATGTGAGTTAATACTTATTAAACTCCCTTTTATATATGTCTGTCTTATTAGTTCTGTTTCTTTAGAGAATCCTGACTAATACAAGGTCGCATTCTGTTGCCCAGGCTGGAGTGCTGTGGTGCAATCATAGCTCACTGCAGCCTTGAACTTCTGGGCTCAAGTGTTCTTCCTACCTCAGCCTCTTAAGTAGCTCAGACTACAGGTGAGTGACAGCACACCCTGCTAAGCTGTTAATTTTCTGTAGAGATGAGGTCTTGCTATGTCAGCCAGGCTGGTCTTGAACTACTGGTATCAAGCAATCTTCCTACCTCAGCCTTTCAAATTACTAGGATTGCATATGTGAGCCACCACACCCATCCTGCATAATGTTTTTTGAGAGTCATCATAATGTTTCATTTATCTGTACTCATTTATTTTTATTGTTGAGTAACCGTTCATTGTATAAATATTCAATATTTCTTCGTGGATAGTTAGGTTTTTCTAGGGTTTGGTCACTTGAATAAAGCTCCCATCAACATTAACATATAGAAACATAGTGTTGACATATGTTTCTTTTTTTCTCTTAAGAAAACACCTAAGGGGGAGATTACTGATACATATAGTCTTACTTTCATATAGTCTTAACTTTCATATAGTTCATATAGTCTTAACTTTCTAGGAGAACATCAGCTGAGCTTCCGGATGAGTACTCGTCCTGGGTTGACACCTTAATTTTAGCTTTGTAGATAACCCAGCTAAGTCATTTCCAGAGGCTTGACCCACAAAAAGTATGAGATAATAAATGTGTGTCATGTGCTGTATTTGTGGCTGTTTGTTATGCAGCATAGAAGTCTAATACTGTGGTTGACCTATCTTTGTTGTTATCCTCTGTGTACCATAGACCTCAGATTCTTCCAGCAATGGGCTTCTCTTCCCTGAGCATTCTTTGTGCTCCTGTTCTACTTCAAATTTCTGCAGACCCTACATGCCTGCACCTCCAAGAGGGCCTGTAAGCCTCTGAAACTGAAAATTGCACATTTGCCACCTTCCTGTCTCTCCTCCCACCCATGGAAGCCAATATCTGCCTTGTATCTGTAGTGGATCTTGGACAGGCAACAGTTTTAGTTTCCTGCCCACCACCAGTGATAGATCTTTGCCTTTTATGAATGCAGATTCTGGGTCCAAGACATTTTCCTGCTCACTTCTGTGGGCAGAGAGCATTTGTTCGGCTCCTTCCCCAGAAGCAGTGGATCATTGCTGGTTCTTGGGAGTTCAGAGGGATGTTTTCTATTCCTCCTTTAGAGACAGACGGTTTTGTTTCTACCTTCCCCCAGCAGACTGGTGTGTGGTGAAAGGTTATGATACCCCTGTTGAGGGAGTTTGGGTTTTTTACTTTGTAAGAGAGGAGGATTTAAGGAAGTGGGCAGTATTTTGTGTCACTATTTGAGCTGGTCACCTCTTACATGTCTGCTCCTGCCATTAACAGGGGCTCTTTCCAGTCTCTTTTCCTGCTTACAATGTTTTTACTAGCACCTGGCAGAGATCCATGGAGACAGCTTATTATTGGGAGTGAACTCTTCTGTGTCTAGAGCTCTGAGTTATTCTAATCTGACACACTAATCCATACTCACTCTAGGAATTCAATACATTTTTGTCTCAACTTTATTTCATTCACTTCTATGGTAACCTCTTTCTCCTGTATTTTAGCAAAGAGAAATGAATATGCATTCTGTTTTGTCACTGGATAGAATTTATGTCGCTTAGTTGCTGTATGTCCTCTGCTCTCTGATGGGTTCAAGGAAACTTATTTTGTAGAACACTGGCTATTTTTATTGTTAGTATAGGAGCAATATTATCTTGCAGATTTCTACATCTTAAATGAAACCAGAAATTCTGCTTTATTTCTATATCTGTATTCCACAATCAGAATTAATTAATATAATGTAATAAAAAAACTTAGTTTAATAAAGTATAATAGCTTTCCTAAATTGGATCAATTTTCTTAAAATCAGTGTGAGACCTTGTATTTTCTGGGAAAATGCCATTCAAAGTATCCCTAAGAAAACAAGATATCACCAAGATTAGGGCAGTGTTAAAAGGTACAATTCGGCTTTCTAAAACTGTTTATGTAGTAAAGCTGTCCTTTCTCATAGCACACACACACACACAACCACATAAAGTTTTCTATAATAATGAAGTTGACTTTCATTTGTGGAAACTCTCAATATTATATGAGCCATAAAGATTATTGCACTGAGTAGGCAAAATGCTTTAGACACACTGAAACAAACGTCTCTGCTTTATAGTGATGAAAACAACAAGGTCTGTTAGAAATTGGTTGCCATTACTATCTGGACTTTGGAACATTATAAAAAAAATCTGCTTCTTTGTTTAATTTGTCATCCAGGTAAAAGAGAAATGCCAGAGTACATATGCATATATGTATGAATTTTTCGCTTCAGAATTAGAAGCGTGATTCTGTTGACTTATATATTGAGAAGAAACATTATGTATGGTAGAATTTGCTGTATCTAGGAAAAATTTGGTTTGTGAATTTTTATTATTCAGTATTGGAGGATTCAGATAATAGTACATTTGGCTAGTCAACAAGTGTGTTTATAGGTTATGTAACCAATTACCAATGTAGAAAATATAATGTGACATTCTGTGATATAAAAATTTTAAATGAGAAAAATATTTTAAATAGGGGAAAGTATTTGCATAACTGTGGAAAGAACCAATACAGAAACAGCTTGTAAGCATTATTCTATACAAGACAAGTGCAGAGGATGAGTATTTTTGCTCAATTCAGTCAACTGTATAGTTCTCAAACTACAGAAAACTCATACTAAATGCAATTCCATCTTTTTTGTCTTGAAAAAATATGTGAGCTTGAATCACCTCCTCTGAGATTGCATCTCTGGTTTCTGAGAGTACAGGTGATGTCAAAATCACTGAGCTTGACCTCTATAACTTTCAACTTTATCAGACGGAAGCAGAGTAGAGTTTACTAGGAAATATACAGAAGGAACAATGAGAGAAATGATGTTTTTTCAAAATTTAAAGAATTTCATAGATATAGTGCTGTTTTAACTTCAGTTAATTCTTGCAGTTTGCATGTCGTGAGCTGTACATCTATTTCATCTTGGGTATGGAAATCTGATAAGAGATTTATAAGCCTCCATTTATATGGAAAATATATTTTTTAAATGTAGTGCTTATTTAGACATGGACGCTTCTTGAGCTCTATCATTAAAAATGAAGATTTGCTTATAATGTGCTGTCTGGAAAACAGCAAATTAGAACAGAGAACTGATTGTAAACTGAATTGCACTGTTTAAATGTAATATCCATTTTGCTTGTTTCTTTTATTTTTTAAATTTTGTTTTTGTTTGTTTCATTCTCTTCCCTTTGAAAAAAGAAAATCGTGCCAATCAATAAATGTATTATCGGGACTCTTAAAAACAGGTTAAAGCTACTTACAACAGTTTGTGATAGCCAACATTTTATAACCACAGTTTCCTTGTATTTTCTTGAATATGAAGTAACAATAATAACAAAAAATAACAATTATAGCTAGTGCTTATTGTTCCAGGCTTAGGCGGAGTAATTTATTTAATTCTTTTGAGGTGTGTTTTTATTCC
Organism: Hylobates moloch; assembly: GCF_009828535.3. Classification (NCBI taxonomy): domain Eukaryota; kingdom Metazoa; phylum Chordata; class Mammalia; order Primates; family Hylobatidae; genus Hylobates; species Hylobates moloch. The sequence goes on from NW_026652281.1 coordinate 43,562,410, forward strand.
CATTTCATGGATGACAGATATGAAGTACGGAGAGGTTATTTAACTGACCAATGCTTCTATGGGCAATAATGACAGTAATTGAAACTAGTAGGATTCAAGACCAAGCAGTTTAGTTCTAGAGCCAACATACTTATCTCTATAAAATTTGTATGAGAATGCAAATAATTACTTGAGTATGCCAATAATTACTCTAGTATGACATAACGTAAAATAGAAAAACATACTGACTAGGAAACTTTTATAACCTAAGCTCCAGTCTTCAACATTACCAACTAATTTGATTAAATGTTAGTGTTACAGTTTACTAAATATCTAAACTCCTCCAAATTTAACCTCTAGCTTCATCAAAGAAGTTTCTTACTTTCTTAATAAGGCATATCATTTTTAATTGTTCTACCTTGAGGCTATAAAATTATTATGACTTTTATGGTTTTATTAAAATCTGTGATTAAAAAGGCCAAAGTATTTTGAAACATCTCATTTATATTATTATTAGCAAAGCTCGCTGAGACATGAAATGACATGTTGGTAACAAACAGAGGATGAAACTGTAAAATCCTGACCAGTCCTCTTCAATAAGGTTCTTACAAGGCTCCTGCTGTGCACCTGTGTCAAGAAGTCTGATTCTGCCAAGATGATTGAGTGCTAAAATGTTAAACCAGACTATTGGCAATTTAAAATTATACACCGATTCCCTCTGTGAATATTTGCAGCTTCAACTTCCAGTTTTAATTTACTCCAGTGAGCAATTCTCCCATTAAAGACTCAATATTTGTTAGACCACTGTAATAAAACCTTGAAACATTTTGCCTCCAAATACAATATTTGCTTCAAATAAACTTTTGGTATTAACTCATCACTCATGTGTTATAAAATATGTTAGGTAGGTAATTAGGGTTTTCTTTTAACTCCCTGTGAGCCTCCAGTAGCATAAACAAGGTACAAAGTAAGGACAAAAAAAATGCCTAATTTATTAAACAGATGTGGGAAGAGATTGCTACATAAACACACACTCACATATACCTATACACACATAAGTTAATATACTTTGGGTTGAAAAAAAACATTTTCTTTGGCAAATTAACTTATCAAAATGTAACATGTGACAAAAAAATTAAGACATATTCTAGCTGTGAATATACTACCATAGCATGTAATTTTAATTTCCTCAGAAGAAAGTTATTGCAATGCATCCTAGTTCATAAGTAAAGAATAATAACTCAGGCCATTTTTCTTTCTCTCAATTTCAGCCACTGTTACCTAGGAAGAAATAAATGGTTCTTGAATCTAATTTTCAACTTTTCTAAGCATTTTTCTTGTTCTTCCTGGAGAGCTTTAGGAACATTTTTTAGTGAATAGCTTACTAAATGGCAAATTTACATGACCAGTTTTAATTACACATTGAAATGAAATGTAAAGATACATGATTATGTTGATAAAAAAATTAAATTTAACCACCATTTTCTCAGCTTTTTTCAGTTTCCCAATTGTGTGTCTCATCACTGGTTGATTTTTCTAACCTTCCTATATATTAATGCTTTTCAAAAATATACTCTGCATTTCTACTTGTGATTTTTCTAAAGGATTATATTCAATTATTTTCATTCCCTTGTTATTTTTGTGTTTTCCTTTTTATCTGTAATTTTCCTTTTATATCACTGATAAATATATTTAAACAAAAAAATCTCTGAATTACCACTTGGATTTGAATATATTAAGTAATGATTATAAAGTACAAATAGTCAAATAGCCAAATAACTGATATATTTAATATTTTCCATTTTTAGAACTAAAGTACATTTTTAGTCACTTTTACAGGCTTTCTCATTGTTCCTTTCATTCTGCTTTGAGAATTTTCCTAATTCTAATTCTTCTTTAATTTTCAGTGGAAGGACACAGCAGCTGATAGATTCTCCACATGTAGAGATAGTTGATTTGAGGAGTTTTTTTTTCCTTTAAATTATGCTTTCCTTATATACATTCTAATAGATTTGCAAAATTCCAACCTGCCATTTATTGTCTATGATACTATTCTAAATGGGGCTCAAATATTCTTCAAGATAATTCAAGAATATTAGCTTATTGCTATTTTACACATATGCTTAAGAGTATAATATCATACTTTAGCCATTATTTTTACTATCATTGGAAAATAGATTTTGGAGCTATTTCCAAGTTTTTTGACCTCTTCAATCAAAGATTTATTATATCAATAATGAAATAACCTCATAGAGCAGGAGTTTAGAACATCAAGATTAAATTCTGCTTTATGATATACATTTTTACCATTTCCTAGTAATATTTGCTAAAGGAATCTTTTTTCTGACCTTTATTGATTTCACTGTATCTACTACTATTGAAATCCTATTATCAAAGAATTCACATAAAAGGTAACTCCTATATATATATTAATATTGAAAAGTTTCTTTTTCCTTGACAGATTGTGTAAGGCCTTCATGTGTTTGAAATAAATTTAATACCACTGAATTAAGTGAAGTAACTATGGAAACATAGGGAAACATGAAGTGAATTCCATGATTTAGAAGAAAGAAAAAGTAATCTATGCCTAAAATATCAGTGGTGCAATTTTCGGATTTGAAAATAATCCTCTGCCTAGTACATGTTATGCTGTGCTTCATGCATGAACCATTTAAAAGATTTATAATAAGCTTCACATATTCTACATGCCAAAGTTCAGATAAATCCAATGTGGTATAAACAGAAACAGTGGCTATACATAAATACATATATATATACCTATAAAATGTGTCTACGTAGATATACAAAAGTCTACAGAGAAGACAAATTGTATAGATATAGAGAGAGAGATTTACATGTTTTAATCCACTGAAATTAGGAAAGTTCTAGTGTATACCTATACTTTCATTACTGCCTCCAAATTTTGGGAGCACCAACTAATCCTGCCTTTTGGCTATTGACTTCATTTCACAATATACACACAAGTTGATGTTCTAGTCTGGAGTCAAAAAGAAAGATTACTTCTGATATACACACAGACCTTAGGCTTGTACTTCATTTTAAGACACCCCATGAACAAAGCATCTCTCCTCTTTATCTGTTTAGATTCAACACTTTATAAATTAACTCACTAAAGATAATTTGACAGCGATTGCTTCCCAAACGAAGTCAACAAGCTCCTCAGTGTCTTCACATTGCTGCAGTAGCCACTTTATTTTCTCTTAACCAAAGCCAACACAACCCTTTCAAAACAAACAGCATATCCACCTTAAGCTGCAATAGCTCCAATTATTTGCACTTAAGATTCATGGCATCTATCTCTCTTGTTTTTTCTTTAGTAATATTCTGGTTAGATTTTCTCATTTAATAAGTTCATCACCTAAAAATAAGATCTGCTTTACTAGACCAATAGTAGGTATCAACCTGCGTGAATCCAAATCTCCATGCAGACAAATATCCCTATATCATATCCTCTTGAGTGATTTGATCTGATCCTTCATGTTCCACAACCATATCTGAATTTTATCATTATTGGCAACTGTTCTACCTCTGGTGTCTTAAATTTAAAAATTTTATGATCTAAGTACAATTATGCATCCTATTCTCACTCTTTTATTTCTACTCTACTCTAGTTACTAACCTCATTAAATCTTATTCATCTTCTTGGGCTGTTCAACTTCTAATCTGTCTATCAGTATCAACCAATCTTTACTGATATCTTTGTTTATATTCCATAGTCTGTCACATTTATAATAACTTGATATTTCAATGGCAAACTTTATTGACTCATTGTCAATGTTGGATATGGCAAAACTCAACCTTGAAGTAACTTAACTAGCCAAAATATTAACTATAATCTTAGGATTCTTAGCAAGGCTGGAGAAGATAACAATCATACATTATTAATTTTTAGTTTTAAACTCCACTGCTACCTTAGCTTTGCCACACAATTCATAATTCCTAGTCAGCACTCTCATTTTGCTCAGCAACTTTTATAACCTTGTGCGCCCTCTTAAATATAAGTAATTTCCATTTACATCATGTTCCTTCGAGGTATATATGAGCATAAACACATCTCAAAGGAATTACATGGCCGCCTCTGGCTTTCTAAGAGATTTTAACACTAATATGAAACTGTGCAAATAAATTATTTTTGTAGATCACTTGAAGGGTGACACTTTTTTGCCAGGAGAACTAAGTCCTATTTTTATTGAATATTACAATATTAGATAGTCCAATTATAAATAATGTAAATATTTCTGAGCACTAAAATAAAAATATTCAAAATGTATTAATCACTTTCAGTCAACAAATTATGAAAGGACTTTAAATAATTTGGCTTCAGTGACTTAATGTTTTTAAAGAAGTCAAAACCATCAAAAGAAGAACATAATTAAAAACATTTATGTAGAGTTAATTTTAAAATTTTTTAGTAACAGTGATAAAGAGTTTTGGAATGGAAATTTGATGAAATTAAATATGTTAGGGGTTGAGTTAAAGTTCATCAAGAAATGAACAATTAAGTTAAAATTTTGATAGATCAGTATCAGGTCCCATTGATGTATCTACTCTTTTTTTATACATCATACCAACAAATATTAAAGCAACAAATTTAATAGCTAAGTTAAGAAACAAGCTACATTTACTATAGCTGTGCTTGTTTGTGGTGGACAAAATGAAAATACTGAGAAGGCACACTTCACCTCTGATGATCTTTTTAAAATGTATATTTTTATTTTTACTAAACAAGTAACTGTACTTATGGGGTATAATGTGGTTTTGATATACATGTATATTGTGGAATTTTTAAGAGGTAAAATGGTAGTTATCAGAGGCTGGGGAGGTAATGGGGAGATGTTGATCAAAGGGTACAAAGATTCATTTTGACTGGAGAAAGAAGTGTTTGAAATCTACTGCATAATATGGTGACTATAGTTAATGACATAATGTATACCTCTCAGGATCAGATATCTAAGTTGGCAGCAACTCTTTTCTTTAGTTCTTGAATTTAGCCCTTTAATTATTGCTAGTTACAACATCTAGAATACAAATGTTTATGCATTCTACCTGTCCTCTCCCCCTATTATTTCTTGAGTCCAGAAAGACAAACCTCAAAAAATGTACACTATAATAGCCCCTGTTCAATAATTTCAAGTGAGGACACTTTTCATCTCTATAAAATTAAAATAACTGCTCACAAACCATAACGAATCTCAAATAATTTAACGATTTTAAAGGTAGAATTTCTGTCTGAACTATTGATTTTTGAAGAAATTTAACTAAATTAGATGTAAAGCATAATATTAATTGATGACTTTGGGGAGTGACTAATCTACTTCTGTTACCAAGTCAATTAAGCCTAATGGGTATTAACACTGGTTTATATAACTGTATTGCTAACACAGCAAGTCAAAACTGAACAAATTGAAAATGAGTTTTAATAGTAAGTTAGACTATTTGCCATTTTGTACTAAAGAAGTTTTGGGAAGTATACAATTTATAAAGTGACTGGAGAGCTTAACATTTTCTGTAATGTGTTACTATTACTTAGTTTTGAGGTACAGGACTTTCTGTAGATACAGGGAAGAAATTTGTGATTTTCTATAATAGTGATTATAATTTATTGAGGCTTATCAAGTATTAATTACTGTTCTAAGCTCACATACATGCTCTTACTTAAACATTACACAAATTTTCTTCGGTAGCACATATCTATAATTCAAATAAGTTTAGGCTTAAGGCATTTAAGCAATTTGACAAAAGTTAAACTCCAAGCAAAATGAGCACTAATATATGATCTCATACTTGTGCTAATAAGTTATTATAGCTTTTTCTACTATGTTAACTAGTTTTATAGCTGTATGTATACTATTCATTTGTATATATAATAAAATATATAATATTCATTTTCACAAAATATAGATTTCATCTGCTAAAACTCCCTCCTGTGAAAACTATAACTTTTACTTGTTTTATGTGAATATGCAAGATCTGGGAGAAAACAAAGATGTACAATATCCGGATTGGTAGTCAAGCCTAAGTGTTAAAGGTTGAGGAGCTGAAGGGGAAGCATAAAATTATATACATTAAAGGGACAAACACTTGTAGTAAATTGTTTTATTTTGCTGAATATTCTGATTCAGAGACAAATCTTGCAGTTTATATCACCAGATGTGAAGGTATGAATGCAATATTTAAAGCTGTAGCAGTTATTGGTTGTCAAATTTAAGTGTCATTAAAGATGTATTATTTTAGAAATCTCATTTATTGATTTATAAATTTTAGAAAACACTGTTGCTAAATAGGATGCCAAGTAATTTTTAAATCAAAAGTACAACTTCCAGTCTTATTGGGGCAGTAAGTATACTGACCAGCTACTGATAAAAAATTCTATACAACATTGCATAGAATAATATCCTTCTAAAATTGCACCCCTCCTAATTCCATAAATCTGTAAATATGTTAACTCACACAGCAAAAAGGCCTTGGTCTAGGGGATTAAGTTAAGCATCCTGAGATGTGATTATTGACCTGGCTTATTCAGATAGGACTAATGTAATCATGAAAGTTCATTTAAGACGCCAGCAAGAAGGTCAAAGAGAAGGAGAAGTAACAATGGATGCAAAGATTGTAGATATGCAAGGAAGTGACCACTCACCAAGTTATGCAAACAGCCTCTGGAAACCAGAAAAGACAGAAAAATTCACTTTCTCTTAGAGTTTCCAAAAGAAACTCAGACCTCTTGGCACCTTGATTTGAAAACTTCTGACCTTCGAAAGTACAAGATAATAAACTTATATTTTTTAAAACCACCGAGTTTGTGGTAATTTGTTACAGCATCAATAGGAAGCTAATAAAAATTCTAAATTATTTTCTAACCCTATAAAGAATCTCCAGCTTTTTGCAGTCAGTAAGAATACTGCTCAGATCTGATTGTGCACTTCTATCAGGACTTGCTATGAAATGCATATGATGGCAAGAGTCCAAGTCTTGGAAAGTAGTAAGCTGTGGTTAGCCCTTTTTGTCAGGATTCTCTAAGTCTCTTTTCTGTCTGTTCTTGGTTTTTGCTCACTGTAAAACTTATCTGATCTAATTATCTTCAGGTTACAAGGCTGAGTCTGTTACTTCTAAACAGTCTTTAGTCTTGGTTAAGATAGCACACCAAGGGAAGGTCAAAACAGTATCTTGGTAAAGTGTTAAAAAGTTCTAACTTTTATTTTTCCAGATAAGTATTCAAAAAGTATAAATGGTGTTTTCATAGTATACTTAATAGTTTTGATAGTATACTTAATAGTTTTGATAGTATACTTAATAACATCTCAGTCTTGTCTTGCAAGTTATCTCTCCTCTCCTTGGAGTTCCTGAGAAATGGGAAACCAATTAATGCTTTATTAAAAATGAGCCTAATGCCCATACCCAAATGTCATATAGTAGGATCAACATCAGTGATTAAGACCGAAAAATCTGGGAAGGCAAGACTTCCCAGATTTTTAAGGCCTGTATTCAAAAGTACATTTATAACTACATTCTCAGCAGCCACCTAAAGAAAGGAAAAGAAACAAAGGGTTCTCATAGATTACAGTCTATTTTCTCTAAAAATACAATGTGGCAACAAAATAAAGAATAGGATTAAAAAAAGTATAATGTGCCTGATCTACCTTGAAGAACCAGTTCTGCCTTAATTTAGTCATCCTGCATGTGAGAGAGGAATGTAAATTAAGAAATACTTTATAGATTTATGCTTAGTAATAATAGCAGCCTAGCCAACTAGTCACATGTCCAAATTAACGTTCTTCAACTTTGAATTATCAGATTCACACTTCTTCCTTCTTTTGGCAAAAGAGAAAACAGGTGAGCAAAGACAGACCTTCAGGAAATAAAGTTCTGGAAAAACTTCTCTCTATTACATATATCAATTGATATGTCAATTGTAAAACAGAAGAAAACATTATGTTGAATATAATGATCAACTTAGAATTTTACATAATACCTATTATATTAGACCATTCTTGCAATGCTATAAAGAAATACTAAGACTGGGCAATTTATAAAGAAAAGAAGTTTAATTGGCTTACAGTTCTGCAGGCTGTACAGAAAACATAGGGGCATCTGCTTCTGGGGAGGCCTCAGGAAGCTTACAGTCATGGCAGAATGTAAAGGGAGAGGAGGTACATCACATAGTGAAAGCAGGAACAAGAGAGAGAGGGGGGAGGTGCCACACACTTTTCTTTTTCAAATACATTAGATTTTAATATTTAATATCTAATGCTATTGCTTTTGGACGTATTTTCCCTGAACCAAGAATTCAATGCTAATTGCATAAAAAGATATACATATAAAAAGTAGTTCTCCATTTTCCTAGGAAAAAATCCAAGCATAATTTCTAGAATAGTCAAGTTTCTTGTTTTAATTGTAATTAAAGTCTTGATCATCTCATTTATTAACTATGTGACTTACATATTTAAATTAAAGAAATGTTGTTAAACAACTGTTGCAATTTATAAATGTAAGGTGCCATTATTCAGTAAATAGACTCCTCCATGAGTGGATGTGTTCCTTCTCCCACCAAATATTGAAGCAGCACTATACATTAGTTTAATTTTATTAGTAAATGATACACTGCTGCAAATGCTAATTCTCTTGTCCATCCCCATGTTGATTTTGTGTGTACCTGTAAGTTGTTTAGAATGCATCAACAATGTCTTTAACAATCAACATTAAGATGAGCTAGGCTTGGGCTTTCGATGAAGATTGACCAATGGTTTCGATGAAGTCAGACCATCACTCTCTGAATCAAGTGATCTGACCTATCCCTGGTAGCAAGAACTCCCCGAACCCCCTTTTCAAATGCTGCTGCCACATTTGTGGCATCTTTTGCACTTGTTTCAAATTAAGGATAGTCGCTGCCATCCCTGCACCAGGCTTGGGCTTCTTCTGCAGACACCTGCTGTTTGCTGTCAGTCTTGTTACCCAAAATCACAAAAGGAAAGCTTTTGGGTTCTTTCACATCAGAGAAATATATGAATTGTTTCTTCCAGTTACTTAAGTTCTGGAAGCTTTGGAATTGTCAACACTAAAAGTAAGCAGGCAGCAGTCAGAACCTCTGTAAAATGGCATCCTCAGGCTTCAGCATCGCTCCTGACCTGCTGTGTCCCAATTCTACTTGGTACCAAAATGTCCATCCACTTCCAAATATTTACTTAAAAATTCCACACCTATTGTATGAAAGAGCTGGATATCAAACTTATTAATTATATATCTGTGCATAAGATAACTTCCCAACTCCACCATCTCCAAAGAGAATTATTTTAAAAAGTGATGATTTTCCTGCCATTGTTAAGTGCTTTGGCTTCAGAACTCTTAATTGTTCAATTCAATCATCATTATCTCCTAGTGTTGCTGAGAAGATTCACTCAAATGACAGGGAGAAAGTATTTCATCACAATGCCGGCTCATTACAGGAGTGCAAGAAATTTCTCATGGCCATGCAGAGCTCTGGGCTGGCTCATCTGAGTGCAATGAGAACAGAGACAGGGTTGGGACCTGCATGGCAGAAGGCGGAAGTGGTGGAGATGCCAGGCTCTGACTCTAGTGGCTGCCATCAGGTGCAGAGGATATAACATGGCCCCTGGCTTGGATGGGCTGCCACACACTTTTAAACAACAAGATCTTGCAAGAACTTACGAACAATGGGGAAGAGAGTCCCAAGGGGATGATGCTAAACTATTCATAAGAAACCCACCCCCATGAGCTAATCACCTCCTACCAGGCCCACTTCCAACACTGGGGATTACAATTTAACACAAGATTTGGGCAGGGACACATATCCAAACTATATAACCTACTATGGGTATATTAATTATAATAAAAATAAACTACATCCTTGGATAAAGAAAATGGAAGAAGTTACATTATAAAAAATAATTCAACATCTTTTTGAAAACCAGAATTTGAATAGAAAATTGATACAGTATAGCTAATTTTTCGAACAAGAGTGTCAAGTGAAAGGACTAACAATGAAGAACTCTCATAAAAAACTTGCTAATTACTTCCATAGAATTCTGCATCTTGGATTTTGCTGGTGGGTTCTAGAATGGAAAACATGAACTTTCCTTCCTTTCTTTTCTTTCTTTCTTTCTTTCTTTCTTTCTTTCTTTCTTTCTTTCTTTCTTTCTTCCTTCCTTCCTTCCTTCCTTTCTTTCTTCTCTTTGTTTCTCTCTTTCTCTTTCTTTCTTTTTTTCTTCTGAGACAGAGTCTCACTGTTGCCCAGGCTGGAGTGCAGTGGCATGATCTCAGCTCACTGCAACCTCTGCCCCCCTAGGTTCAAGTGATTCTCCTGCCTCAGCCTCCTGAGTAGCTGGGATTACAGGCATGTGATGCCATGCCTGGCTAATTTTGTATTTTTAGTAGAGATGGAGTTTCACCGTGTTGGCCAGGGTGGTCTTGAATTACTGACCTCGTGATTCTCCCACCTTGGCCTCCCAAAGTGCTCGGATTACAGGAATGAGCCACCATGCCCTGCCACAAAAACTTATTTTCAAATTTATATAGAGTACAGTTGGCCTCCTCTCCTCCCTCACCATTCTCCCAAAATAAAACTCAGAATACAGTGGTCAGGAACCTAAAGCCTAGGCAAAAAGAAAAAAAAAAAAAGTTTATTCTCTAATGAGACAGCGGAATCCTGGGATTACCTCTTACAAAGGAAGATGATAATCATTTATGGAACTGGAAACCAGGTGAGAAGGGGTCATAGAAACAATTGCTTGCCTACATATAGCCTATCACTTTGCAAGCCTATTCCATAGGGCCTGTAGGACAGGGGTACCCAGTAGTGCTTTCTGGTAAATACTTTAAAGTATTGTCATTTGGAGAAATAAAGGGCTCAAGAGAGAAGATAAAAGAGAAAAAGATACCCACTTACTGAAATTTGGATAACTAGCTGCTTTAACATCCTGAAATCAAACAGCATGGTCAACAAGGCCCATACACACTTATATTGCCGTAACTCCAAATCAGATCAGTTAGTATCTCATTAATCCTCTGATGAAAGCTCCCAACATAAGACAACATTAATGTTATTATTGCTATTAGAAAGTGTGAGGTCTTCTACTCTGACCCTACCCAAACTTGTTTATTTCAATGAGCAATTTTATTAATTTGCACTATATATACTTTGACTCTCTATTGTTCCCTGCATATTCTTTTAAAACGTTTTATTTTTAATTTTTGTTACACAGTAGATGTGTATATTTATGGAGTACATGAAATATTTTGATATAGGCATGTAATGCATAATAATAATGTCATGAAAATGGGCTATCCATTCCCCTCAAGCGTTTATCCTTTGTGTTACAAACAATCCAATCATACTCTTCTCGTTATTTTTAAACGTACAGTTAAATTATTATTGACTATGGTAACCTTGTTGTGCTATCAAATACTAGATCTTATTCTTTCTTTCTATTTTATTGTACCCATTAACCATCCCCATCTCCCCAACAGCCCCCTACTGCCCTTCTCAGCTTCTGAAAATCATTCTTATACTCTCTTTATCCATGATTTCAGTTATTTTGATTTTTAGATCCCACAAGTGAGAATGTATGATGTTATGCCTAGCTTGTTTCACTTAAAATCACTACGTCCAGTTTCATCCATGTTGTTGCAAGTGACTGAATCTCATTCTTTCTTATGACTGAACAGTATTCCATTGTGAATATGTACCACTTTTCTTTATCCACTCATCTGTCGATGGATACTTAGGTTGCTTCCAAGTTTTGACTATTATAAACAGTGCTGCAACAAACATAGGAGTACAGATATCTCTTCGATGTACTGATTTCCTTCCTTTTGGTTATATACCGAGCAGTGGGATTGCTGGATCACGTGGTAGCTCAATTTTTAGGTTTTTGAGGAACCTCCAAACTGTTCTCCATAGTGGTTATGCTAACTTACATTCCCACCAGCAGTATACGAGGATTCCCTTTTCTCCAAATCCTCACCAGCATGTGTTATTGCCTGTCTTTCGGGTATGACCCATTTTAGCTGGGCTGAGATGATACCTCACTGTAGGTTTTTATTTGCATTTCTCTGATGAGCAATGATGTTGAGCACCTTTTTGTATGTCTGCCATTTCTATGTCTTCTTTCGAATGTCTATTCAAATCTTTTGCCCATTTATAAATCAGGTAATTTTTTTTTCTATAGAGTTAAGCTCTTTTTATTTTATCATTATTACTCCCTTGTCAAATGAGTACTTTGCAAATATTTTCTCCCATTCCGTGGATTGTCTCTTCAATTTGTTGATTGTTTCCTTTGCCGTTCGAAGCTTTTTAACCTGATGTGATCCCATTTCTCCATCTTTGCTTTGGTGGCCTGTTCTTGTGAAATACTACTCAGAAAATTTTTCTCTAGATCAATATCTTGGAGAGTTTTCCCAGTGCTTCTTTGTAGTAATTTTATAGTTTGAGGTCTTAAATTTAAGGCTTTAATCCATTTTGATTTAATATTTGTATATGATGAGAGATAGAGGTCTAATTTTTTTCTTCTGCATATAGATAGCATTTTTCCCAGTACCATTTTTTAAAAGAGTTTTTTCTGCAATGTATCTTCTTAGCACCTTTGTCAAAAATGAGTTCACTGTAGGGGTGCGGATTTGTTTCTAGGTTTTCTATTCTGTTCCATTGGTCTATGTGTCTGTTTTTGTGCCAGTACTATGCTGTTTTGAATAAAATAGTGTTGTAGTAATTTAAAGTCAAGTAATACGATTCCTCCAGTTTTCTTCTTTTTGCTTAGGATAGATTCAGCTATTATGGATCTTTTGTGGTTTCATATGACTTTTAGTACTTTTTTTATTTCTGTGAAGAATGTCATTGGTATTTTGATAGGAATTGCATTGAGTCTGTAGATGACTTTGGGTATTATGGACATTTTAAAAATATGGATTCTTGTGATCTGTGAACATGGAATATATTTCTTATTTTTGGTGTCTTATTCAATTTCTTTCATCAGTGTTTTATAGTTTTCATTAAATAAATCTTTCACTTCTTTGGTTAGGTTAATTCTCAGATATTTAATTATATGTGTGGCTATTGTAAATAGGATTACTTTTTTATTTCGTTTTCATATTGTTCATTGTTAGCATATAGAAATGTTACTGATGTTTGTATGTTAGTTTCATAACCTAAAACTTTACTGAATTTTTTTTGTCAATTGTCAATTCTACTAGTTTTCTTCTGGAGTTTTTAGGTTTTTCGAAATATAATATCATCAGCAACTGAAGATAACTGGACTTCTTCTTTTTCAATTTGGATGTCCTTTACATCTTTCTCTTGTCTGATTGCTCTAGGTAAGACTTCCAGTACTATTTTAAATAACAGTGGTAAAAAGGGCATCGTTTTCATGTTCCACATATTAGAGCAAAGGTTTTCAGTGTTTCCCCACTCAGTATGATACTAGCTGTGGGTGAGTCATACATGGCTTTTATTTTGTGGAGGTATTCTGCTTATATACCCAGTTTTTTTAAGGCTTTTATCCTGAAGGGATGTTAAATTTTATCAGATGGTCTTTCAGCATTAAGTAAAATTATCATATGGTTGTTTGTCCCTTTCATTCTGTTGATATGATGGTTTTCATATGTTGAACCATCCTTGCATCCCAAGGATAAATCCCACTTGTTATGAAGAATGATCTTTTAAATGTGTTGTTGAATTTTGTTTGCTGGTATTTTGTTGAGAATTTTTGCATCAGTATTCATTAGAGATATTGGCTTGTAGTTTTGTTTCTTTGAAGTGTCTGGTTTTAGTATCAGGGTAATTCTGGCTTCATAGAATGATTTTGGAAGTATTATCTCCTTCTCTGTTTTTTGGAATTGTTTGAGTAGGATTGGAATTAGTTTTTCTTCAAATGTTTGGTAAAACGGCATCCCAGAATCAGGTCCCAGACTTTTATTTTACTGGATATATTTTTTAAGGCTTTAATCTCATTACTTGTCACTGGCCTGTTCAGACATTGGGTTTCTTTGTGGCTCAGTTTGGTAGGTTTTATGTGCCTAGGAATTTGCCCATTTCCTCTAGATTTTCTAATTTATTGACATATAGTTACTAATAGTAGACATTAATGAACCTTGGACTTTCTCTGGTATCAGCTGTAATGCCTTTTTTTCATCTCTGATTTTATTTATTTGGATCTTCTCTCTTTTTTTCTTAGTTGGTCTGGCTAGAGGTTTTCAGTCTAGTTTTAACTTAAAAAAATTAACTTATTGTTTCCCTGATTTTCTGTATTGCTTTATAGAGTTTGATTTTATTTATTTCTGCTATAATATTTATTATTTCTTTCCTTCTACTAATTTTGGTCTGATATGCTCTGGCTTTTATAATACTTTAAGATGCATCATTAGGTTGTTTATGTGAATTTTTTTTTCTTTTTTTTGATGTAGGCACTTATAGCTATAATATTCCCTTTTAGCACTTCTTTCTCTGTATCCCATAAGTTTTGGTATGTTGTGTTTCCATTATCATTTATTTGAAGTAATTTTTAAATTTCCTTCTGAATTTCATTAAATCACTTGTCATTCCAAAGTACTATTGTTTAATATCCATGTGTTTATGCAGCTTCCAAAATTTTTCTTTTTATTGATTTCTAGTTTTATTGTAGTCAGAGAAGATGCTTGAAATGATTAAAAAAAATTTGAATGTTTTCTTCAGACTTGTTTTGTTACCTAACATATGGTCTATCCTTGAAAATGAACCATGTGCTGAGGAGAAGAATGTGTATTTGGCATCCTTGAATGAAGTGTTCTGTAAACATCTGTTAGGTCCATTTGATCTATAGTGCAGATTAAGTCTGATGGTTCTTTGTTGATTTTCTTTCTGAAAGATCTGTTCAAAGCTGAAAGTGGGGTGCTGAAGTCTCCAACTATTATTGCTTTAGTGACTGTCTCTCACACAATAAAGGATAAATTATTTTCCACCGATACCTCTCTTCTCCTTGAGTCAAGAACCAAGAAATTCAAATTAGCAGCACACAAACTTGGGCAGGCCCTTGGAAGCAAAATGACCTATTGTGAAGCTCCATGTCCTCTAATAGGCAAAATAAACAATAGACTAGCAAAAACCTCAGTCGTTTTTTAAAAATAACTGAGGATGGAATCTTTTCCCCACTTTCATGCAAGAAATAGACCAGCCACTGGCACGTGAAACTGAAAACAATAAAGACTTAAACCAGATATGAGAATAGGTTTTCTGAATATTTTACCCTTTGTGTTTTCTGTAATGTAACCATAATGGTTATAGCTTGAATGTTATAGGGAGTCTGGACTGAGCCGAGGAACCTCGAAAGACGGCCCACCCCAGGTTGTATACCTCAGGATTTCCATTCCTCTCTGGCTAAAGCATTGGAAAACATCACATTTCTGGGGAAAAGAGGAACAGAACCTGAGCTGTTTCAGCTCCTCTCTTCCCTATCTCAGGATGTTACATTCTGGCACATTCTACAGTTATTCTTGAGAACTACAAGCAAAAAATGGAGAGAACTGGGTCCATCCAGGGCAACCACTGGGTTCCTCCAAGGCCACTGAGCCATTACAGTTTGGCTACAGCACTCTACACTATGCACCATTTTATTTAATTCACACCCAAGTCCTGAAATTTCCATAGACCATGGGTTTATGTCTTCAGAAAATTACTGTTGAAAGGTCAACATGTTATTGAAGTGGGGATTAAAATTTATCAACAGTATCTTTAAAACAAATATATTATTAAGATAATTTTGTTATAGGTCAAACTGCACAAATACATTCTCAAATTTTGAATAAAGAGTAATGAGATTGACACATATTAGTAAGGTAAACAACTTGAGCTAGAAAAGTAAAAAAGAAAAAGTATGAGTTTCTAAGTTGCCCAGGTTGTACCAGAGCCACTTGTGCTGAGCAAATTTTCTTGCTTTGTGAGTCTACCTTATCTCTGTTATCTGAGGCCATGAAGCCTAGAATTCTGACTTCTGATTTCTCCATGTTCCATGGTATCTTTTTTGTGTGTTTTTCCCTATATGTCTTCCTTTCCCTCTCCCCAACCCCTGCAGACACACACACTGTGTGTGGATAGCACAATGTCATAGGACTACTAAGAATGGGAAATTTGATATCTCAAGCCTGAATGAGGTTAGGGGAGGGGGAATAATTTTTTGCACCCAGGGAGAGAAAGCTGAGTCAGGGTCACCCTAAGATAAAAGCTGCCAGTTTGTAGTAACTCTTCACAGAATGAGCCAAATAAATAATTACTTTGACCTTGTCTTTCTATCTAATTCTCATTTCTTGCCTATGCTCCCCATTAGCTAGTCCTCATCCCCCAGAAGCCATTGCGCAACAGACCCCAAGGGCTGCTCATATAGTCACAAAGCAGCTAGAGGATCTTGGAGATAGATCTAGAGAGGTGAATGAGAGATAACCAGTAGAGTAAAAAATTTTCAAATAAATAAATGTTTGCAACAGTTACTTCACAGTATTTAGACAATCGATGAAACAAATTCATACTAAAATTATAGTAGATTTATTCTTTATCCCAATTACCTAAAATACTTGTTCATAGACATATTAGTTTGTTTCCATGGTGCTGATAAAGACTTGACTGAGACTGTGTAACTTATACAAGAAAAAGGGTTTAATTGACTGACAGTTCTGCATGGCTGGGGAGGCCTCACAATCATGGTGGAAAGCAAGGAGGAGCAAATCACATATTACACGGAGGGTAGCAGGCAAATAGAGAGCTTGTGCAGGGAAACTCCCCCTTATAAAACCATCAGATCTCTTGAGACTTACTCACTATCACAAGAACAGCATGGGAAAACTTGCCCCCATGATTCAGTTAACTTCCACTGGGTGCCTCCCACAATATGTGGGAATTCAAGATGAGATCTGGGTGGGGACACAGCCAAAACATATCAGTATCAATAGAACAAATTATATATACATATATTTAATATATATTATAGATAGATAGATAGATAGATATAGAACTGGGCAAGAGTACTCAGGATTTATATTCAGTGATGAACTGATGAATTTTACATAGTAGAGGAAAACAATTCCGTACAGAACAACAGCTTTTTTTCAATAAAATTTTATTTTATTTTATTTTATTTATTTTGAGACGGAGTCTCACTCTGTCGCCCAGGCTGGAGTGCAGTGATGCAATCTCGGCTCACTCAACCTCTTCCTCCCAGGTTCAAGTGATTCTCCTGCCTCAGCCTCCTGAGTAGCTGGGATTACAGGTGCCGGCCACCATGCCTGGCTAATTTTTGTATTTTTAGTAGAGACGGGGTTTCACCATGTTGGTCAGGCTGGTCTCGAACTCCTGACATCATGATCCACCTGCCTCGGCCTCGCAAAGTGCTGGGATTACAGGCGTGAGCCACCGCACCTAGCCTCATTGCTGTAAAGATACTGATTGTAGTCATCTATTTTTGAGACTTCATTACATAAAAAAAAGATATCTATTCCACAGAAGTCAAGTGATCAAAAGAGAAGAAAATCTAAATTAGTCCCTCATTCATACTATGGAAAACATTTTAGTAGAATGTTAAAATTAAAATTACTATAGTATTTGAAATAAGTGTCTAATCTTAAGCACAAAATATTATTATTCTGTCCCCCATCAGATCCTATGACCTAAATAAATTAGTTTTAAACCAAATGTTAAAAGAAAACCACAACCAAAGTAACAACTTGATTTAAACTGCATTATTTCTCTGGTATTATACGTGATAATATTCAAGATGTATTATCCGCTTAAATTTAGACTAACCATGTTTCCATATCACCAAGAGAAGCAAATTTCTGGGTTATGGTCATTGTACTATGGCTATGTTATTAACATTAGTGACTGGGTAGAGTTACGCTACCTTAACTCTCATTACAATTTTTCAACACTTCTTTAAATCTAAAATTATATAATAATAGAAAGCTTTAAAAAAGCTTATCAAACCAATACTGAATTACCTTTGATGATATATGTTTAAACAATATTTACAAAACTACAAATCTTCTGAATATAATACGTGCATTTGGGAAAAGGACAAGCAGAAAAGTAGCAGTTGGAAGTCCACTAATAAAAATTTTCTGGCAGGCATATTTACCCTAGGAGTCTAAAGAAAAATAAGAACAAAAAGTATTAAACTTGTGACTTACAAATTTTAAAAATATTGCTGCATGTTTGGTATGAGGTTCTGGGATTTTATTTTTCAGTCTTTTGAGAAGAGAAATATGTTTGTGTGAAATTTTTGATATGGAATTTTTATTGCATGAGGCAAAAGAATGGAATTATATTGGAAACCTGTTTTAGGAAACAATTTTAATAATAATTGCCCATGAAATATAATAAAGCAAAAACATCAACTTAGTTGTCAGTAACCTAAATGAGTGCCATCAATAGAGTCATTTTTTGACAGCAGAGTAAAAATACAAATTGTGTATTTACACCCACGATATTTATATTTTTAGAATAAAAACATCTTTCAGTTTATACCTTTTCATAGCCCAGAAAAATGAGTCACTTAGAGAACTATAGTAAAAGAGCATTTTAAAATATTCTACTATTAATTTTTTAAAACGGAGGCATGTAGTTTAACAACTAAGAGACTCTGTGTCATCATTTTGCAATTAAAATAATTAGATTTAATTTAATTACAAAATTGTCAAATGACTCAGAAAAAAATAGGTGTTTGACTTACAAACTGAAAAGTACAATACCAGCTGATATGGTTTGGCTGTGTCCCCATCTAAAACCTCATCGTGAATTGTAATCCTTAAGTGTCAAGGGTGGCACCAGGTGGAGGTAATTGGATCGTGGTGGTGGTTCCGCCATTCTCTTCTCCTGATAGTAAGTGAGTTCTCACAAGATCTGATGGTTTTATAAGCATCTGGCGTTTCCCCTGCTTGCACTTCTCCTTCTTGCCACCTTGTGACGAAGGTGCTTGTTTCCTCTTCGCCTTCTGCCATGATTGTAAGTTTCCTGAGGCCTCCAGAACCATGCTGAACTGTGAGTTAATTAAACCTCCTTCCTTTAGAAATTATCCACTCTCGGGCAGTTCTTTACAGCAGTATGAAAACAAACTCATACATCAGCATTCATTTTACTGCTTAAACATCTATAATAATTTATAAGAATAACGGTGATAACCTTTATTCTAAGTAACAGAGTGCATAGTAGAAAAAAAAATGTATTGTTACTGGCACTTGGCAAGTTTTAGGATTAGCATGAAGAGGTGTAGCCAAGAAATTTATGAGATGTTCACCTCAAAAATCTAGGTAAAATTGACCTGAAACTTTAACTTCTTGACCTGAAGAACTCCAAAGCATTCTCCTTAATGTTTGCAAATTCCCAGGGACATGTATTCATCAGCTCCTGGCATCTGAGTTCTCACACACCAGCAATTGTTTGCCTGCTTCAGTACAGAAGCTGAATTCACTCCTTTTATTGCACACAGACACACACACACACTCATGCACACAAATGCAATTCAATCACACAAAGTATTCTGGTATAAAATAACATGAATTTTTATGGGTCCCAAGGATAATTCATTTTGTACACAGCTGGTATCTTCCTCTCTTTTTCCGCTTTCTTATCTCCATATTCTTCCCTTGGTTTCTTTCTCTAAAAGGCCATCATTTTGTTGGTTATGGTCTGACTGAAAACTTAGGGCTTCCATATTCAATATACAGTCAAGCATCAATTAATGGCAAGAATACATTTTCTGAGGAAAACATTATTAGCTGATTTTGACATTGTGCCAGTAACATAGAGTGTAGTTACAAAACCCTAGGTAGTATAGCCTACTACACACCTAGGCCATATGGTACAGCCTATTGCTCCTAGGTTACAAAGCTGCATAGCATGTTACTATACTGAATACTTTAAGAAATTGTAACAGTTGTAAGTATTAGTGTATCTAAACATAGAAAGGGCATAGTGAAAATGCAATATTATAAATTTATAGGACCACCATCTTATATGCAATCTATCATTGACCAAAACCTCACTATGAGTTACATGAGACATATTGTATATATAATTTATATATACAATTTATTTCTCCTTAGATGAATTATACTGCCACGAGTTGAGGGAAAATATATTTTTCACATTATTATCTATGTTCCAGTAGTGTTTTGGTCACTTGATGAGCATTTAGACTAATGGGAGAAGGCCGGATACTATCCTTTTTTAAATTTATTTATTTGTTACTCTTCGTATTTCATTTTAGTTAGTTTCTATTGCTATGCCTTTATGTTCATTTTTTAAAATTGCAATTTATTTTAGATAACAGGTGGTACATGTGCAGGTTTGCTACCTGGATATATTTTACCCAGGTTATGAGGATAGTATCCAATAGGTAGCTTTTCAACTCATGGCTCCCTCTCTCCCTCCTCCATTTAATAGTTTACAGTGTTTATTATTCTAATATTTATGTCCATGTGAGCTCAATGTTTAGCTCTTACTTACAAGTGAGAACATGTCATATTTGGTTTTGTGTTCCTGTGTTAATTTTCTTAGGATTCTGGCCTCCAACTCCATCCATGTTGCTACAAAGGACATGGGTCCATTTTTTTACGGCTATGTAGTATTCCATGGTATATGTGTACCACATTTTCTTTATCCAATCCATCTTGGGCACCTAGGTTCATTTTATGTCTCTCCTATTTTGAATAGTGTGGCAATGATGAAAATATGAGATAAATTATTATTGGCTATAGAAGAATGTATTTTCTAATCTCATCTTAGGTATCGATTTTTTGATATCATAAAATAGTGGATAGAAATGTCAATAAAAAATATTTTCTTGGTGGGGGAAATGCTTTTTAGAGTATTATTTGACTTTAAAAATGTCAATTACATTATTTAAATTTGCAATTAAAATAATTAGATTTAATTTAATTACAAAATTGTCAAATGACTCAGAAAAAAACAGGTGTTTGACTTACAAACTGAAAAGTACAATACCAGCTGATATGGTTTGACTGTGGCCGCATCTAAAACCTCATCTTGAATTGTAATCCTTAAGTGTCAAGGGTAGGACCAGGTGGAGGTAATTGGATCGTGGTGGTGGTTCCGCCATTCTGTTCTCCTGATAGTGAGTTCTCACAAGATCAGATATCTCAAACACACTATAGTATTTTATATCCATATATTTTTCCCTATGCTCAGCATTGTACGTTGTGGTTTTCCAGTGTGAATTAAGTTGTTTTTCAGAAAGGAAGCCATTCTAGGTACTTCAAAGAGGAAGAATTTTTTATTTAGAAAAATAAAGTTTTAAAACTTATTGGCAGGATTAGGAAAGTAACTATCCTAGAACACACCACTGAATATCAAGAAATCAGGCAGTGCCAGAATCACAGGAATCGATGTTTGTATTGTCAGCTGTCTACATCATCGAAGTAGTTGATCTGTCAGAGAACAGCCAGAATCTTCTTGGCAAATCTCATGCTGATCACCTGCTAAAATCCAGGCATTTGGCTGCTACTGCTGAAAACGCAATTACTGCTGAATCTCTCTAGCTGACCAAATCTCATATAAATAGCTCTCATTGGTGAAATCTAACCTGGAAGTGAAGAATCCTAATATACTGTGAAAAATTCTGGGAAATATGCTTTTCTGGCTTTCAGTTCCTGCAATGTAAAAAGAGTATAGAAAGATAACAATGCCATAGTTACCGACATGATTAGCAAACTAAGTTTTGTAAATTTTATCCAATTGAAAATGACTACTAGGTTCCCATCAAGCAGTGCTTGACCATAAATATTATAGGAAAGAAAATACAGAAGCAGCGGAGAACATTCTTACATACATTGATGGGTTTCAATAGTCTTGAAAAGTAGCTACTGAACAATGAAGTTAAATATATGTTTTAGCAGCAGAGAAACATATGACTCAATACAAAAAGGTGAAATAAAGAGAGGGGGTCAGATTAAAAATACAATTGCTTTTGAAATAGGTCATTTATTGTTAATGAACATAATTCCTCTCATTGTATAAATTTAAATTTCTATAATATTAAAACTGCATGATGAATATATGATGCATAAATAACTCTCCTGTAAGATAGATTTTTTTAAACAATGAAGTTTCTTATAGTAATACTAATTTACTAATCCTTTTTTGTGATCCTTAATCTTCCAGCAAAATATTTTCATATGCTTTTTCTTGAACACTGACTACACCTCATTTTGGTCCAAAAAATAAATTATCAAATATGTTAGGAATGTATGTGAGCCAAAATCTTATTTAACTTCTAAATATATTTTTATTTAATGCATATTCAACAAAGATCATTTCCCTGACTAACAGATAACAAAATGCATTTTTAAAAATATCACATTGTTCTATTGTTTGTTTTAGGTAAATACTGGATGGTAATAACAATAATAGCAATAATAGTTAATACTTGCTGATTATTTATTAAGGACCAGGTAGTCTGCTAAGTATTTTATATGTATTATCCAATTTAATCTCCACAAAAGTGCTATGAAAACTGGCATTGTATTTATCCTCATTTTATAATTTATGAAATTTTACACAACGAATTTGCCTGTAGCTGAGTTTCAGACACAGGCAATCTGGATCTGGAGCTCACACTTTTACCTACTAATCCTTCCTGATGAACATTAATATGGCAACACATTAGACACTGAGGACTACTAAGTAGGGGAAGGGGGGCAAGGATTTGTGGGTTGAAAAACTACTTCTTGGGTTCTATTCTAACTAAATGGGTCCAATTTACCAGTGTAACAATCCTACACATGTACTCTGTAGATCTAAAATAAAAGCTGAAATTAAAAAACAAAAAACTGCTCTCTCCAAATTACCTCTCAGTGGTTTTACAGGATGTTATGCTTATAGAATAATAAAAGGGCATTAATTAAATCCTCCAGAGAAACATATGACTTGGTGACATCTCTTCTTTGATGAATTCCAAAGCAATGAAGGACTATCTGAGCTGCAGCCATTCATGGAAATTGTCATGTACAACTTATTTAAGTCAGCTCCCAATGCACTAACATATACAAAGATGCTCTAAATGAGCAAATTTCATAAACCGCCCGAAGAAGCAAACTTTATGAATACTGCAGAGAGATCAAGCTTTCCATGAGATCAAAAAGAAAGAGAGGAAATTCTTAGAATCCTGGATGACTGTGAGGCATGTTAGAGCCATTCTGACACAGAGTATTGTGTGAGTATGCCCTTTTCCAAATGCATGAATCTATTTAAAATACATAATACCTATAATGTGATCATTAAAAGTTATACAATAAGTATTGAAGAAAATCAATATTTGAATTGCTGAACAAATAAAGTGCAACAAAGGAAAAGAAACCATATGTTTATTTCAAAAGAGAAAACAGTAAGGAAACCATTGCACATTGGAGGTACAGATAGATACTGATTTCTTTTTTTTTTTCTTTCTTTTTTTTTTTTTTTTTTTTTTTTTGAGATTGATCCTTAGGTGGATATGGGACACGCCTGGATTCAAGCCATTCTCATGCCTCGGCCTCCCAAGTAGTTGGGATTACAGGCACTGACCACCACACCCAGCTGTTTTTTGTATTTTCAGTAGAGACAGGGTTTCACCATGTTGGCCAAGATGGTCTCAATCTCCTGACCTCGTGATCTGCCCACCTCGGTCTCATAAAGTGCTGGTATTACAGGCATGAGCCACCGTGCCTGGCCTAGATACTGATTTTTAATTCTATATCATTCATTGATTGCTGGTTGCCATGGAGTCCCAGATCATCAGAATCGGGAAAATTCTAATGTTAGAAATAAGTTTTGATGTTATAAACTCAATTTTGTAATCATGTTTTTTTCTTACCTCTATTTTATTTTGGTCATGTTGCCATTAAACATAAAAAGAAGAAAGAACATTACTTCTTAATAATAAAATAGTTGCTTTAAGTAGAGACTTGCCAACTGTATTTTAAAACGCTTGCAATAAAAAAATATAATTCTTTGTTTCATTGTTTTTCATTTTTTATTTTTCACGCATTTTACAAGTTTAAAGAACTGCCTTTTTATAGTTTCCCTCATTTAAATTTTCACACATTAATGGAAATACTAAAACAAAATATGATGATAAAAATGGTTCTTAAATAATGCCCAAGAGAGCTCCTAAGACTGCCTTTATCTATTCCTTGCAGGCACAGCCTTAACATATCATAAGATGTGAACTCTATTTAGCTGACACTTTGGTGGTGTAAGTGTTTTTTATAACTAATCAGCACCTGAATAATCAAAGGTGTGTACCATCCGTCAGCTTTAATGAAGCATTAAAATACTTTAATGGAACTTAGGGTAATAAGAAAGTGTCTTATGCAGTTCATGTACTAACAAGAACATTGTCGGGATTCTTAAGAATGGAGTAAATTCTCCAACAAAGAATGGGCCCTAACTTTGCCTCGGTCTCTCATTTATAAAAGTAGAATTGTTTTGTGTGTTTCAAGGAGGTGTTGGGTATAATTAACGATTAAACTGTCATGAAGTATTAATATGTCTTTAGTTGAAATTATAGCTATAGTTCTTCCTTAAGGATCATTCATAAGAGAGAAAAAGAGGGGAAAAAAACAAGCTATGTAGTTTCCAAAGAGTCAAAATTACATTTTAGAGAATCTACTGCCTCATTGAAGATATTTTACTTTGTAGAATAATATTTCTCTAATAATGCCCTTAAGACTATTGGAATGTAATAAAAGTTATGTATTAACAGGTAGATTGTGTATTATATTTCAAGAAATTAAGTTTGTATAACTGATATTCAACATTATTTTTATTATATTAGAAAACCAACTACTTTCTCCAACAATAAATATTAACTCAGCTGATAAGCAGGAGAATTTTTAAATGACCATAGAACCTAATGCATTGACGATGTCTCTGCAATTAATTTCCTCCTGATTTTTTATTCACTCTTCCTACTTATAGAACCTTTTGGACTCTATAAGTTGTATTATATTTTGGTGACAAACTACTTATTTAAATATCTAGATTTCCCAGCCTGATTTGTGGGCAATGAGATGATAGTATGTGAAAAATTTTTCAACAAGAACTATATTTTGCCCTCCACCCGTTCTCCTCCCTGAAATTTAGAACCCATGCTCTGGTAGCTATTTTTCATAGTGAGTTGACCCCTGTGCTCCAGGATGTTGGACCAGAAAGATTAAAGGAGTTTAAGTCTCTGAATAAACATGAAACTTCTCATGAGTCCTACACTACTTACTTCAACTTATTTTATGAATGCCTCCCTTGCTTAAGCAATTTTGAGAGTTTACTGTATAAATTACTAGATAATATGATATAAGAAAGTTAAAAATGTGGCATACAACAGTTTTTAAAAAGGAAAGATATGTATTTAAATTATAAAAATAATCTAATACTATATAAAACAAAGACTGCAAATTAACAGAAAATATAATCCTAAAATCAATATATATAATAAATTTGAAAAATAATTAAGTGTATTTCCAGGATCTAATCTGTGTTGATTTGAAACCCCACTCCACCACTTACTGGCTGAAAAACTTGGGAAGTTTCTTGAACCCTCTACTTCAGTTACTTAACTTGTAAATTGATGATAAATAGAGTGCACATTTTAATAGTATTGTTGTGAAGATTAAATTGGATGACACATATAAAAATAACTTGGCCCTTAGAATAACTCAAGTAGCCCTTAGTAAACATTCAATAATAAATTTCATTTATAAAATGGGGTTAAATTACAAAATTATGTTGTCATGTTTTTATTATAATTTATCATTTTAGCTTTTAAAATTATTTTTTTTAACCTGTTACCCAGCCTGGAATTAAAATTAGTTTTTACCCTTGTTTGTTTTACTATTTTTATATGTCAGGCTCGTGTCATCTTTTTAAATGTTTTTCTTATTCTTGATTTTTAAAATGGTAAGTAGGAAACATGTTGAGGTAAAAATATCTTCTAAAACCAACAATAGATCATTTTTGTCTTATAGTTCTTTATTAATAGAACTTTAAATATATGTTATTGTTGAAAAATATTAGTTTATCTTTTTTTTCTAGTGCATTGATATTCTGGGATAGGCAAAGAGAAATAGTTTATGACAGACCTTCTTAGGGGAAGGTGGAATTGAGACAGCCAAGTATAAAGGGATCCCCAAAGAACCTCCTACTGGCCTGCAGAACCTCTGACCTGCGCATTGGGAGAACAGAGGAGAGCCACTGAAGTTGGTGCCCTTTGCCTGGGGAAGGAGCCTGGCCCCTCCTGTTCCTGTGTGGAATCCTGGGATTCAATCTGTGAGGCAGAGAGCCTGTTAGCAGGACCCCATCTCATTTTGCTGTGCTGTTTTTCCTTTTTCATTTTTTGCCCGATAAATTCCATCCCCCTTGCCCTTCAAAGTGTCTGAGCCTAATCTTTCCTGGTCGTGTGATGAGAACCCAGTTTTTAGCTGAAATAAGGAGAAAGTCCTACAACAGAATCAGGGCTGTGTAGGCTTATAAAGGGAAACCACCAAAGAATTTTGAGGAAATAGATGATATGATCAGATTTCCTTATATATGTGTGTGCATATATATATATTTATATATCTATTCTGCTGCTATTTGGGAAATTAATTACTGATGAATGATAGTGCAAAAAGGCAGAGGAGTTAGGTGGCAATTTGAGAATTTCAGGAAAAAGATAAATATTGTCTGACAGAACATGGTTCAGTGGATATGGTAGAGAGTATATAGTCTGGGGTTAGAACTAAAAGCACTTGCT
The DNA here is from genome assembly GCF_009828535.3 of Hylobates moloch. Lineage (NCBI taxonomy): Eukaryota > Metazoa > Chordata > Mammalia > Primates > Hylobatidae > Hylobates > Hylobates moloch. The sequence goes on from NW_026652281.1 coordinate 43,589,166, forward strand.
TAGAGATGTGGAGAATGGCACATCCAATAGTCATTCAACCAAATAGGAATTTGTAGAAGTGTAGAGAGCATTTTGGATTTATCACTCTAGCGTCGAGACTTAATACCACTAAAATGGGTGAAAGAGAATACAGAAAGGAGAAAGTAGCAAGGCTCCCTAAGCTCTTCCTCATATAGTGGTTAGATTTTTGGAATGCGCTTACAACAATCAGTCATGTGAGGAAGTATATTGTCAAGGAAACTCAGTGAAGAGAAAATTTCAAGAACAAATGAGTGGCCAACTGGGTCAAATTCTCTCTCCCAATCAACTAAACTGATAGAAGTGAAGGCTCCTGTGGATTTGGGGATATGAGGTTTTTGTGACCTTAATAAGAGCAATTATAGGGAAGTGCTGGAGAGGAAGACAGGCTAGATTGGTGGAGTGGTTTGAAGAGCAATGGGAAGTGAAGTGGTGGATCCATAAGGTAGACAAATACTTTCGAGCAGCTTTACTATGAAGTGGGTGACAGGAATGTTGGGCAAAAAATGCAATACAGTATAAAATTGTTGGAGTTAATAGGACATATCATTATGCTGATCTGGACGAAAAGAGAGACTTGCATAAACAAAAGAAAATAAGATATTTGAGGAGTAGCAGAGTCACAAATTTATTTACCCTATACTTAGATGCGTAGGGAAAACATAGTTTCTTTGTCTCTAACTGATGTGTTTTTTTTTCTTAAGTTCTTAGCATCTGAGGTGGCTAATATACCAACTTTTTTTCCAATTAATTTTCCCCTTTCCTTAAGATGTAAAAAGCTTCCTTTCAATCTAAAGCTTTTGTCAATTCACATCTCAACTTCCTATCAGAGTTGGTTTAGGTTTCTTTGGATCGTTTAATATAGCAGATCTTTAACCTTCTCTTCTTTTTCACTGAAGTGGTACCTGAATATGGGGAAAGGGGACAAGCTTACTTTAAGAAGAGATGGGAGAGGGAACCGTATCATTCTACAGTCTTGCATTTTAGCTCATCTCAGCTACTGGTGTTTGCTCAGCTGTAACTGGTCTCATTACAAGACCATGTGTTCTGTACAATGTGAGACCATGTGTGCCTGGTCTCAATGTTCCTGACTGTGGCATTTGCTTTCTCCTGTAGGCATTTAGTTTTGCTAGCATGCTCAGTATGTCTGTGTCCTTACACTGGATCATGCAGAACATTCATAGTATCCTGAGTAAGACACCGAGGGTCACAAATACAACCTCATTTTTTTTTTCTTTCTACCTGCCTCCTGCCATTGGTGTTATGCAACATCTATTGCATTACCTGGAACATAAAGCAAATCTATGTTTCAAATTCTTCTAAGCTTGAGTCTTCCAAGGTCCAAGGAAGAAAGCCACCAGGTTAAAGTTATCATTTTCTCCTTGTATATCCAAATATATCTAAAGTACTTTTATCATATTGGGCCCTGTTATCAGATTGCATAATTTCCTCCCTCACAGTATTATTCTTCGTAGTCTTTTGGGAACAGCAGGAACTGAATTAGTATCTTTTGTGCCATATACACCTACTTGAAGGTTGTATATTTCATGACCTTGATTATAGATTTCCTTGTTGTTTCCACCCCATGAATTAGAAAAGTTGAATGTTTGTTTTCATAGCCATCTTTGTGGTTATGAGTTACCATGTGACAGAATACTCATCAAAAGCATGGAAGTACAAGTCTGCTGGAGTCATGTACTCATAAAAGAGACAAAGGTACTATGACCTTCCTTCCCTCAGCCCACTGTTACGCTTGAGGTATGGAAAAGGATAGTGATCACCATGAGGAAAAGACAGAATCTAACATACATAAGTTTCATACAGTTTTTGGATCAATCTATATGAAGAACATATGCCAACTAATTCCTACTCACAAACTAGTATCTAAGAAAAAGATAAACTTGCATTTATTCTATAAGTATTTAAGTATTTTAGTACTTGTACCCAATAGCAATTCTGACTCATACACTCCTACTTTTTCATCTATGTAAAATATTATTTCCTAATTCTCTCCTGTCTATAAGATCTCTAGTTTAATGTCCCTTCTTAAAGAGGAGTTGATATAAAGTGGGCCCCCAGGTTATATTTATCATAAATGTTTATATTTTATGATAAATATTATTATAATTCCATAGTGAAAATTGTCACCTAGCATAGGGCTATTTCATGCAAGATGATTACTGTAAAGTAGATTTTCAACAATTTGAATATATTCTGAAAATTTTGTGGACTTCAAAATTCAAATCTCTACCATCAAATACCATTTATTTCATAAATAAAAATTGTTGTTGGCATTATTCTTCATGTTTTTGTTGTAGCTGTTTTTAGCCAAGTCCTAGAAACTCCTGCTGTGGGTTGGTGGTTCGTGACCAAAGTTAGTGACCTGTATAGGTACAGGTGCTAGAATGCTGGGTAGACACTTTTAGTAATCAGTGAAATGCTGCCCTTCAGGAAGCTTAGAGTTCAAGAATAGTAAACTTATTTCTCGGTAGTATTTTATAATAACAAACATAATGGATTGAAGTGATAATTCACATATAAATACAAATAATAAGTTAATGACATAAATCTGCTTTACTTGTGTTTGAATTATTCTACTTCCATAAAATTTTCTCCATCCAAATGAAATAAAGTCACTTTTGTCAACTACTGCAACAACCTTAAATCAATAGTTATTTATCACTGATAACCATGACAATTTACCTCCTATCTGTATAACCATAAACAGCTGTAATCTCAATCAAGCTGGATGTTTGAAGGGGTGATACTGCCAGGCAAGCCTTAATGTGCTCTGTGGGAGGGATAAGAGGATGACAGGTTTGAGAGCACTTTTAATCCTGGGTAATTTCTTTTGGTCTTTACATTATTTCATTGTCATGTTCAATGTCAACTTTAATGGATGGATATCTTTATCACTAATACACGAACATGGATTCATGGATAACAACCAAACTGCCTACCTGGCTACATTATAATAACTTGAAAGTTGTATAAATTAGGTATTTCTTATATAATTCCCAGGTAGTCTAATTCAATAGGTCTTTAGTGGGACCATAGAATGTATGTGTGTGTGTGTGTATTTCTCCCTTTCTCTCTCTCTTTCTTTCCATTTCCTCCTTCTCTTTCTCTGTCTTCTGCAGGTGGGTCTGTAAAATGTTCTCTGCATTATCTTTTAGAGAAATTGTGTACCTAGCTTTTGGACCTGGTTGTCATTTTAATATAGTTTCCAAAACTGACTTCACTTGAAATACTAATCCATACAGTCCTAAGTAAATTGCTTTACTGTTAACTTTAAATAAGTCTAGATAAACTGATATTTATATAAAAAGTAAGTTTGTGGCCAGGCACGGTGGCTCATGCCTTTAATCCCAGCACTTTGGGAGGCTGAGGCGGGCAGATCACGAGCTCAGGAGATCCAGACTATCTTGGCTAACATGGTGAAACCCCATCTCTACAAAAAAATTAGCCAGGTGTGGTGGCGGGCACCTGTAGTCCCAGCTACTCGGGAGGCTGAGGCAGGAGAATGGCGTGAACCCGGGAGGCGGAGCTTGCAGTGAGCCGAGATCGCGCCACTGCACTCCAGCCTGGGTGACAGAGCTAGACTCCGTCTCAAAAAAAAAAAAAAAAAAAAAAAAAGAGTAAGTTTGTGAAGATATATCTTTGACCTATAGAATGTCTAGATCAATATGAGGGGTGTCTACCTCACATAGTGACTGTTTCTAGAAACTGTCAAGAATATAAGTATGTCCCAAGTCAACAGTGTTATTTCCAGTACATTATTCATATGGTAAACAAAACTTAAGTAAACCTTTATTGTAAGGAGAGCACGATAAGAATTATGTACTTGGGCTTCTGAGAAATCCTCCCCAACAAGGATAAGAGTTGTGATATCAGCTCGGCTGATGTGCACACAGGACTCACTATTAAGAAATGTACCTCTAAGTTACTCTGAAGCACAGCTGCAACACCAGGTACCTATAAAAAATAAATCTGTGCTGCCTTTAAAGACTGGCCAAGCTGTAACCCTCACACTAAATCAAAAGTACTCAATATACAAGAAAGAGCTGCTCTCAATGAAGAAGCTTTAAACCATGTTTCCCTTCTGGAAGGTACACATTAAAGTGTTCAAGGCACGCTTCTACTTCAAAACTGCCTGCCAGTCACAAAACAATGAGCAGGTCTTACAATGTCATTCTACTTTTACCATATTGAAAATTAATTCCTGTGATTAGCTGTTTGTTTTATTGCTTCATTAAAAAAATCTCAAACGTACCCATTATCCACCCTTTATTTTGGTAATAAAGGATACCTTTTTCCCAGAGGGGAATAATTAGATATAGTTTGAGTGGGTTTGGTTTCTCTCCACAAAGTCAGGTATATGGGTTGAAGCCTTGGGTCCACATACATAGAGTAACCATCTCCTTGGCTAGGTGAGTGGTTCAGTGGTTCAGTGATGTCCCCATGATCCAGCGCATGTCTATCATGAGTTACTATGCAGCATTTTACTGGCCTTTTCTAGTAGGCTGATGAAAGTGTATTTCCTGCCACATGAAAGTACACTGTCTAATCAACAAAGAAAGAGGGATCTCCTGGATTCCTAGTTACATAAGTTAATACATTTGCTTTTGAATTTTATTTCATTTTATTTCTTTTGAGATGCAGTCTCAGTCTGTCACCCAGGCTGGAGTACAGTGGCAGGATCTCAGTTCACTGCAACCTCCACTTCCCGGGTTCAAGCTGTTCTCCAGCCTCAGCCTCCCAAGTAGCTGGGACCAACACGCCCAGCTAATTTTTTTGTATTTTTAGTAGAGATGGGGTTTCACCATGTTGGCCAAGATGGTCTCGACTCCTGACCTCAGATGATCCGCCTGCCTTAGCCTCCCAAAGTGCTGGGATTAGAGGCATGAGCCTCCATGCTTGGCCTAAATTGTCACTTAAACTGATTTGACTTGTTTCTATCACTTGCAACAAAAATAGTTCTAACACACTAATTTTCTCACAGCCAAGCAGCACAAAATGAGCCAGTATACACTTTTATAAATGCATGCACTTCCCACACTTTTATAAATGCATGCATTTTCTACATCCCGAAGTTTACACTAGCCCATTTGACATGTCTATTCAGAATATGTTATTATATAAAAATGTATGTTTTCATTTTATTTTATATCTCTTCTTGCTGCAATTTAATAAGGCTATAAAGTGGAGAGTGCTAAACACCAACTTCACAATTATACTGGATTTGGAAATACTGCATTCTAATCTTTGACTCAGGTTTATATAAATAAAATACACATTATTTAATTAACTTTGTTATTTGCATTTTTTGTATTGAAACTTTTATAAAACTCAATATTTCAAAATATGTTTCACATGTTTATTCTTGTTTTCCCTGTTCGATATTTACTCCATCATCTAAATAATTCTTTACAATGTTGAATCAGATTTGCCAAATAATTTTTCAACTTTGTTTCTTGTTTCCCAGCTAGCCTGCCATCTATGACAAGTTAGTCACCTTCAATTTTACAGTTACTATAAATGTTTCATTATGTGTAGCTATAGAAACTTGTTCAAGGATTTTTAAACATTTAAAAAGATTGTATTCTCTATTTTCCTCATTATTCAAGCATATTTACCCTTCAAACAATGTCAATTGATTATTCAGGTACAAGTTTCTCGTATAAGGATCCTATAAGCTGTTGTGGTCTCTAAAATTCTTTCTGAGGTGTCTGTAATTATTAATAGTTTTGGGATTTACCCTCCCCCTTTTATTCTCTTCTGAGCAACATTCGTATTTAAAATAAAATTATCCAACTTCCATTGTAAAGCTTGATTTTGTTAGATGGTATAATTAATATGAGGCACTCATACATTTTTCCTGTAAACATATTTAACATTCCATATGTTATAGATTGAATGGTTGTATAATCCCACAATTCATATCTTAAAGCCCTAACAACCTATGCAACTTCATTTGGAGTAATTAAAGTTAAATGAAGTTATTAAAGTTAAATGAGGCCATAATGGTAGAACCCTGATCCAACAGAATTGATGGATTTATAAGAAAAATAAACCAGAGCGCTCTCTTTATCTTTGCGTACACAAATGAGAAAAAACCCATGTAGAGGCTGTGTACGCAAAGAGGAGAGAGCTCTGGAGCCATGTGGAGGCCAAGAAGAGGGCCTTACCAGGGACTGACCATGCTTCCATCCTGATCTCAGACTTCCAGACTCTAGAACTGTGAGAAATTGTTGTTTAAGACAAACTGTCTATGGTATTTTGTTGTGCAGCTCAAGAAAACTAAAATACCATATTCATGTAACAAAGTATTCAGGGCAGAGCAATGCCTATTACAGCTCTAAGTTTTATTCTACAGATTACCTTGTGCATTGTATTGATTTGAGAAGTGTTTATTGAGTATCTATTAAGTGCTGGAATCCTGAGGAACTTGGAGATAAATCAGTGATTAAAACTAAGACCTGTATTACTGGAAGGCTTCCATTTCAGTGGGAGTTGAAGTGGATGAGGGCTGGGCAGATATATAATAATTAATAAGGATAATATATAAGTGAATCAAATAATAAGCTAGAATGTTATACACGATATGCAAAAAATGAGAACATAGTAAAAGCTTGGGTGCATATTGGCAGTATTATCAAGAAAGGACAACAAGAGAAGTTGAGGTCAAAGAGGTATTAGTGGAAAAGTCTTTATAAGGCAAAAGTTTTTAACTCTGGTATAGAATAAAATGCAAGATATTCATGAAATTTGATGGATTTTTTTTCAGTCATGCTGTGGAAAGCTAAATAATAAGCCTCCAAAGATACCAAAATCCTTATTCCTAGAAACTGAAGCTATATTACTTTATGTCATAAGAGGAACTTTACATGTTATTAAGGATTTTGAGATGGAGATTATCCTGAGTTATCTGGTGGGCTCAATGTACTTACAGGGATCATTATAAGAGGGAGGCAGGAAGATCAGAGTTAGAGAAAGAAGATGAAAAGAACAAAACCAGAGACAGGAGCTTTGTGCTTTGAAAATGAGGAAGGGTCTACCTTTCAAGGAATGTAGGTGGCCTTTAGGAGCTGGAAAAGACAAGAAAATAGATTCTTCCCAGAGCCTTGAGAAAGTAAAGCCCTATTGACACGTCATTTATTTATATTTATATGTTTTTTGTTTTTATATTTCATCATTTCAACTTTCATCTTAGATTGAAGGGGCACATGTGTAGGTTTTTTAACCCGTAGGTTGCCCTTCTCCCCCTCTACCCCTCTAGTAGTCCCCAGAATCTGTTGTTCCCAACTTCCTGTTTATATGCATCCAATGTTTAGCTCCCACTTATAAGTGAGAACATGCAGTATTGGCTTTCCATTCCTGTGTTAATTCACCTAAGATGATGGCCTCTAGTTGCATTCATTATGCTCCAAAAGGCATGATTTTATTACTTTTTATGGCTGCATAGTGTTCCATGATGTATATGTACCACATTTTCTTTATCCCATCCACCACTGATGGACACGTAGGTTGATTTCATGTCTTTGCTATTGTGAATAGGGCTGTGATCGTGTGTCTTTTTTTGCGTCTGTCTTTTTTTGCATGTGTCTTTTTTTGTAAAATTGTTTATTTTCCTTGGATATATAACCCAGTAATAGGATTGCTGAGTTGAATAGTAGTTCTACTTTCAGTTCTTTGAGAAATCTCCAAACTGCTTTCCATAGTGACAGAAATAATTTACATTCCCACCAACATCGCATAAACTTTCTCTTTTTTCCATAGCCTCACCAGCATCTGTAATTTCTTGTCTTTTTAATACTATCCATTCTGACTAGTGTGAGATGATATCTATCTTCTTATGGTTTTGATTTGCATTTCTCCGATTAGTGATGTTGAATATTTTTTTCATATATTTGTTGGCCACTTACATTACTTCTTTTGGGAAGTGTTTGTTGATGCCGTTTGCCCTCTTTTTCACTTGTTGAGTTGTTTACATTTCCTGTGGATTCTGGATAATAGACTTTTGTCAGACGCACAGTTTGCAAATATTTTCTCCCATTCTGCAGAGTGCCTGTTTTCTCTGTGGATAGTTTCTTTTTTGTTTTGTTTTTTGTTTGTTTGTTTGTTTTTGCTGCACAGGAGCTCTTTAGTTTAACTGACAAATTTCCTGTTTGCTAATTTTTTTGTGTGTTAATTGCTTTTGAGGACTTAGTCGTCAATTCTTTTCCAAAGCCAATGTCCAGAATGGTATTTTCTGGGTTTTCTTCTAAGATTTTATAATTTTAGGTTTTACGTTTAAATCTTTAATTCATCTTGAGTTAATTTTTGCATATAGGGAAAGTTAGTGGTCCAGTTTCATTCTTCTGAATATGGCTAGCCAGTTATTCTAGCACTATTTATTGAATAGGGAGTTATTACCCCATTGCTTATTTTTGTCAATTTTGTCAAAGATGAGATGGTGTAGGTGTATACCTTTGTTTCTGAGTTCTCTATTTTATTCCATCAGTCTACCTGTCTGTTTTTGTACCAGTATCATGTTGTTTTGGTTACTGTAGTCTTATAGTATATGATGCCTCTGGCTTTGTTCTTTTTGCTTAAGATTGCTTTGACTATCGGGGCTCTTTTATTTTTTGGGGGGTTCCATCTGAATTTTAGAATAGTTTTTTTTTCCTAATTTTGTGAAAAACAATATCAGTAGTTTGATAGAAATAGTGTTAAATCTGTAGATTGCTTTGGGCAGTATGGTAATTTTAATGATATGACTACTCCCAATCCATGAGTATGGAATGTTTTTCCATTTGTTTGTGCCATGTCTGACTTCTTTCAGCAGCATTTTGTAATTTTCCTTACAGAGACTTTTCCTTTCCTTGATTAGATGTATTCCTGGGTATTTCAACTTTTTGTGGCTGTTGTAAATAGGATTTCACTTTTTATATGACTCTGAGCTTGAACCTCATTGGTGTATAGCAATGCTATTGATTCTTGTACATTGATTTTGTATTCTGAAATTTTACTGAAATCATTTATCAGGTCTAGGAGCCGTTTGGAGGAGTCTAGGATGTTCTATGTATAGAATCATATCATTAGCAAAGAGAGATAATTCTACTTCTTTTCCTATTTGTATACCTGTTATTTATTTCTCTTGCTTGATTACTCTGCCTAGGATTTCCAGTAATGTGTTGAAGAGGAATGGTGAGAATGGACATCTTGTCCTGTTCCTGTTCTTAAGGGCAATGCTTCTAGCTTTTACCCATTCAGTATGTTTCCTGTGGGTTTGTCATAGACGGCTCTTATTATTTTGAGGTATCTTCCTTCAACATCTAGTTTGTTGAGGACACCTTGATTTTAGCACAGTGAAAATGATTTTGGACTTCTGACTTCTAGAACTGTAAGATAATACATTTGTGTTTTTTTTAAGCCACTTAATTTGTGGTAATTTTAATAGCAATGACAGGAAACTAATACATATGTCTAACTAGAATGTATAATCTCAATATAGTGGTATTAACAATATATAACTTTGTTATGAAAGTAAATGACAGACATTTTATGTCATATAGAGTTCATAAAAGAATGTAAAACTACTGTTTAGGGTTATGATTATGTTAAAAGTATGGTAGTTATTAGATCTAGTGCTAGGAAAATCAAGTGCTAACTTTTATTTAATACATTCATGAACAAAAGTACATATATTTCTAAAACATACATTTCTTCAATGTCAATAAAGGTGAATTCCTTTAGAATTTTAGCATTTTCATTTATTTGGAAACATTAACTTTACAGAAAGTGTCCTTAGGCTTAAACAGATTGTCAAGAGAGCCCTTGGTAGCAAAAGTTAACAATACCTACTACAGGGCTTCATCAACTACTGTAAAGACTTGGCTTTCACCCAGATGGAAGGGGAGTCTATGATGGGAGAGTAACATGGTTTCATGTAAACTTTATTATTTTTTCTTTTTTTTATTATTGTACCTTAAGTTTTAGGGTAAATGTGCACAATGTGCAGGTTTGTTACATATGTATCCATGTGGCATGTTAGGGTGCTGCATCCATTAACTCGTCATTTAGCATTAGGTATATCTCCTAAAGCTGTCCCTCCCCCCTCCCTCCACCCCACAACAGTCCCCGGAGTGTGATGTTCCCCTTCCTGTGTCCATGTGTTCTCATTTTTCAATTCCCACCTATGAGTGAGAACATGCGGTGTTTGGTTTTTTGTCCTTGCGATAGTTTGCTGAGAATGATGTTTTCCAGTTTCATCCATGTCCCTACAAAGGACATGAACTCATCATTTTTATGGGTGCATAGTATTCCATGGTGTATATATGCCACATTTTCCTAATCCAGTCTATCATTGTTGGACATTTGGCTTGGTTCCAAGTCTTTGCTATTGTGATTAGTGCCGCAGTAAACATACGTGTGCATGTGTCTTTATAGCAGCATGATTTATAGTCCTTTGGGTATATACCCAGTAATGGGATGGCTGGGTCAAATGGTGTTTCTAGTTC
>NW_026652281.1:43600085-43646070 GCF_009828535.3 Hylobates moloch
TGGTACCAGTACCATGGTATTTTGGTTACTGTAGCCGTGTAGTATAGTTTGAAGTCAGGTAGCATGATGCCTCCAGCTTTGTTCTTTTGGCTTAGGATTGACTTGGCCATGTGAGCTCTTTTTTGGTTCCATATGAACTTTAAAGTAGTTTTTTCCAATTCTGTGAAGAAAGTCATTGGTAGCTTGAGGGGGATGGCATTGAATCTAAAAATTACCTTGGGCAGTATGGCCATTTTCACGATATTGATTCTTCCAACCCGTGAGCACGGAATGTTCTTCCATTTGTTTGTATCCTCTTTTATTTCATTGAGCAGTGGTTTGTAGTTCTCCTTGAAGAGGTCCTTCACATCCCTTATAAGTTGGATTCCTAGGTATTTTATTCTCTTTGAAGCAATTTTGAATGGGAGTTCACTCATGATTTGGCTCTCTGTTTGTCTGTGATTGGTGTACAAGAATGCTTGTGATTTTTGCACATTGATTTTGTATCCAGAGACTTTGCTGAGGTTGCTTATCAGCTTGAGGAGATTTTGGGCTGAGACAATGGGGTTTTCTAGATACACAATCATGTCATCTGCAAACAGGGACAATTTGACTTCCTCTTTTCCTAATTGAATACCCTTTATTTCCTTCTCCTGCCTGATTGCCCTGGCCAGAACTTCCAACACTATATTGAATAGGAGCGGTGAGAGAGGGCATCCCTGTCTTGTGCCAGTTTTCAAAGGGAATGCTTCCAATTTTTGCCCATTCAGTAGGATGTTGGCTGTGGGTTTGTCGTAAATAGCTCTTATTATTTTGAGATACATCCCATCAATACCTAATTTATTGAGAGTTTTTATCATGAATGGTTGTTGAATTTTGTCAAAGGCCTTTTCTGCATCTATTGAGATAATCATGTGGTTTTTGTCTTTGGTTCTGTTTCTATGCTGGATTACATTTATTGATTTCCGTATGTTGAACCAGCCTTGCATCGCAAGGATGAAGCCCACTTGATCATGGTGGATAAGCTTTTTGATGTGCTGCTGGATTTGGTTTGCCAGCATTTTATTGAGAATTTTTGCATCAATGTTTAGATATTGGTCTAAAATTCTCTTTTTTGGTAGTGTCTCTGCCCAGCTTTGGTATCAGGATGATGCTGGCCTCATAAAATGAGTTAGGGAGGATTCCCTCTTTTTCTGTTGATTGGAATAGTTTCAGAAGGAATGGTACCAGTTCCTCCTTGTACCTCTGGTAGAATTCGGCTGTGAATCCATCTGGTCCTGGACTCTTCTTGGTTGGTAAGCTATTGATTGTTGCCACAATTTCAGAGCCTGTTATTGGTCTATTCAGAGATTCAACTTCTTGCTGATTTAGGCTTGGGAGGGTGTATGTGTCGAGGCATTTATCCATGTCTTCTAGATTTTCTAGTTTATTTGCATAGAGGTGTTTGTAGTATTCTCTGATGGTAGTTTGTATTTCTGTGGGATCAGTGGTGATATCCCCTTTTTCATTTTTTGTTGCATCTATTTGATTCTTCTCTCTTTTCTTCTTTATTAGTCTTGCTAGTGGTCTATCAATTTTGTTGATCTTTTCAAAAAACCAGCTCCTGGATTCATTAATTTTTTGAAGGTTTTTTTATGTCTCTATTTCCTTCAGTTCTGCTCTGATTTTAGTTATTTCTTGCCTTCTGCTAGCTTTTGAATGTGTTTGCTCTTGCTTTTCTAGTTCTTTTAATTGTGATGTTAGGGGGTCAATTTTGGATCTTTCCTGCTTTCTCTTGTGGGCATTTAGTGCTACATAAATTTCCTTCTACACACTGCTTTGAATGTGTCCCAGAGATTCTGGTATGTTGTGTCTTTGTTCTCATTGGTTTCAAAGAACGTCTTTATTTCCGCCTTCATTTCGTTATGTACCCAGTAGTTATTCAGGAGCAGGTTTTTCAGTTTCCATGTAGTTGAGTGGTTTTGAGTGAGTTTCTTAATCTTGTGTTCTAGTTTGATTGCACTGTGGTCTGAGAGACAGTTTGTTATAATTTCTGTTCTTTTACATTTGCTGAGGAGAGCTTTACTTCCAACTATGTGGTCAATTTTGGAATAGGTGTGGTGTGGTGCAAAGAAAATGTATATTCTGTTGATTTGGGGTGGAGAGTTCTGTAGATGTCTATTAGGTCCACTTGTTGCAGAGCTGGGTTCAATTCCTGGGTAAACTTGTTAACTTTCAGTCTCGTTGATCTGTCTAATGTTGACAGTGGAGTGTTAAAGTCTCCCATTATTATTGTGTGGGAGTCTAAGTCTCTTTGTAGTCACTCAGGACTTGCTTTATGAATCTGGGTGCTCCTGAATTGGGTACATGTATATTTAGGATAGTTAGTTCTTGTTGAATTGATCCCTTTACCATTATGTAATGGCCTTGTCTCTTTTGATCTTTGATGATTTAAAGTCTGTTTTATCAGAGACTAGGATTGCAACCCCTGCCTTTTTTTGTTTTCCATTTGCTTGGTAGATCTTCCTGCATCCTTTTATTTTGAGCCTATGTGTGTCTTCACGTGAGATAGGTTTCCTGAATACAGCACACTGATGGGTCTTGACTCTTTATCCAGTTTGCCAGTCTGTGTCTTTTAATTGGAGCATTTAGTCCATTTACATTTAAAGTTAATATTGTTATATGTGAATTTGGTCCTGTCATTATGATGTTAGCTGGTTATTTTGCTCGTTCGTTGGTGCAGTTTCGTCCTAGCCTCGATGTTCTTTACAATTTGGCATGATTTTGCAGTGGCTGGTACTGGTTGTTCCTTTCCATGTTTGCTTCCTTCAGGAACTCTTTTAGGGCAGGCCTGGTGGTGACAAAATCTCTCAGCATTTGCTTGTCTGTAAAGTATTTTACTTCTCCTTCACTTATGAAGCTTAGTTTGGCTGGATATGAAATTCTGGGTTGAAAATTCTCTTTTTTAAGAATGTTGAATGTTGGCCCCCACTCTCTTCTGGCTTGTAGAGTTTCTGCCGAGAGATCAGCTGTTAGTCTGATGGGCTTCCCTTTGTGGGTAACCCGACCTTTCTCTCTGGCTGCTCTTAACATTTTTTCCTTCATTTCAACTTTGGTGAATCTGACAGTTATGTGTCTTGGAGTTGCTCTTCTCGAGGAGTATATTTGTGGTGTTCTGTGTATTTCCTGAATCTGAATGTTGGCCTGCCTTGCTAGATTGGGGAAGTTCTCTTGGATAATATCCTGCAGAGTGTTTTCCAACTTGGTTCCATTCTCCCCATCACTTTCATGTACACCAATCAGACGTAGATTTGGTCTTTTCACATAGTCCCACATTTCTTGGAGGCTTTGTTCATTTCTTTTTATTCTTTTTTCTCTAGACTTCCCTTCTTGCTTCATTTCATTCATTTCATCCTCCATCACTGATACCCTTTCTTCCAGTTGATCGCATCAGCTCCTGAGGCTTCTGCATTCTTCACATAGTTCTCAAGCCTTGGCTTTCAGCTCCATCAGCTCCTTTAAGCACTTCTCTGTATTGGTTATTCTAGTTATACATTCGTCTAATTCTTTTTCAAAGTTTTTAACTTCTTTGCCTTTGGCTTGAATTTCCTCCTGTAGCTTGGAGTAGTTTGATCGTCTGAAGCCTTCTTCTCTCAACTCATCAAAGTCATTCTCCATCCAGCTTTGTTCCTTTGCTGGTGAGGAACTGCATTCCTTTGGAGGAGGAGAGGTGCTCTGCTTATTAGAGTTTCTAGTTTTTCTGCTCTGTTTTTTCCCCATCTTTGTGGTTTTATCTACTTTTGGTCTTTGATGATGATGATGTACAGATGGGTTTTTGGTGTGGGTGTCCTTTCTGTTTGTTAGTTTTCCTTCTACCAGACAGGACCCTCAGCTGCAGGTCTGTTGGAGTTTGCTAGAGGTCCACTCCAGACCCTGTTTGCCTGGGTGTCAGCAGCGGTGGCTGCAGAACAGCGGATTTTCGTGAACGGTGAATGCTGCTGCTGCCTGATCATTCCTCTGGAAGATTTGTCTCAGAGGAGTACCTGGCCGTGTGAGGTGTCAGTCTGCTGCTACTGGGGGGTGCCTCCCAGTTAGGCTGCTCGGAGGTCAGGGACCCACTTGAGTTGGCAATCTGCCTGTTCTCAGATCTCCAGCTGCATGCTGGGAGAACCACTACTCTCTTCAAAGCTGTCAGACAGGGACATTTAAGTCTGCAGAGGTTACTGCTGTCTTTTTGTTTGTCTGTGCCCTGCCCCCAGTGGTGGAGCCTACAGAGGCAGGCAGGGCTCCTTGAGCTGTGGTGGGCTCCACCCAGTTCGAGCTTCCCTGCTGCTTTGTTTTCCTAATCAAGCCTGGGCAATGGCGGGCACCCCTCCCCCAGTTTCGCTTCCGCCTTGCAGCTTAATCTCAGACTGCTGTGCTAGCAATTAGCGAGACTCCGTGGGCATAGAACCCTCTGAGCCAGATCCGGGATATAATCTCCTGGTGTGCCGTTATTTAAGCCCATTGGAAAAGCTCAGTATTAGGGTGGGAGTGACCCGATTTTCCAGGTGCCATCTGTCACCCCTTTCTTTGACTAGGAAAGGGAACTCCCTGACCCCTTGCTCTTCCCAAGTGAGGCAATGCTTTGCCCTGCTTCGGCCCTCACACGGTGCACTGCACCCACTGACCTGTGCCCACCGTCTGGCACTCCCTAGTGAGATGAACCTAGTACCTCAGATGGAAATGCAGAAATCACCTGTCTTCTGTGTCGCTCACGCTGGGAGCTGTAGACCAGAGCTGTTCCTATTTGGCCATCTTGGCTCCACCATCCCGGTTTCACGTAAACTTTAAAAGGATGTCTTTGGCAACCATGTTGCGAAAGTATCACTGAAGATATATATCCCGGAAAAAGAAAATGGGTGCTCAGAGCAGCATGGAAATGGTAATGGTAATAGTGTAGGTGCTAAGCAATTGTCTGATTTAGATTATATTTTGAAGTTTGAGCCAGTATACTGTCTTGATGGAATGGATGTATAGAATTAGCAAAAGTAGATCTGTGTTGTTTGTTCGTTCAATGGTTCTAAAGGTTTGTAAAGTGAATTCACTAGATATCTTCATGATGTAGGAAAGTGAGAAGAGAATTGCTAGAGGGAGTTCTTGAGTACATAAGAAGGATGAGATACAATGCATAATTGGAAGCCTGACTTTCCACAGTAGAATGGATAATGCATCTTTATGTCTAGAAATAGGCTGGATGAATTTATTTTGTGGCTCCTATTTCTCAATTATTGAACTTCAGGCTTTCAAAACTGAATTATTACCCCTTAAAGTTACAAAGAGCCGAAGGTATTGCACAGTAGCAGTAGGTGAAAATAATAGACACCAACACACTGAGAATGACTGCTGTAAAAATATTCTTCACTATGTAAATAAATGCTTAAAATTACTTATTAATAACAGCAAATTAACTCATTTCAGCACTTTATTCAAAACATTATTTTACATGCTCTGGGCAAATATAAATAAGATACGGTCATTTCCTCCCAGAATCCATACTGTTTGAGAGCAAATAATATATACTTATAAGAAATTAAATAAAAACAAAACATTTGTATAACCATTTTTGGAAATAAAAGAAGCCACAAGAAAGGTTAAGATGAATTTCCAGATACATTATAATGAAAATAAGTGCTATGAACTTTGAGGAAGAAGTCACTTTATGGCACAAAAATTAATGTATTCTTGGATCCTTGGACCCTCTGTTAATGTTTCCCAACTAATATACTTACATAATGAGATGGAAACAGCTCTGCAGATAATCTCTGGACATATAAACTTCTGAACTAAGTATTTTTTTAGTGTATATATGTATGTATACACACACACACACACACACACACACACACACACACACACACACAGAAGGGGTTATTTTCCTGTGTGCCAGTGGGTCACTCTTTACAACACCAACCGTCGTCATATGGACATGAACTTTATAGGATGGAGCCAAAGAAGTTTCTTCTTTCCTGCAACAGATGGATGTAGCAGTTTTGACTTTCAAATTATTGTTGTGGATGCTTGTCTTTGGTCTCACTTAAGTCATTTTTGTTCAATAGCAAAATAGTCAATTTTTTTATATTGACATTTAGAAAAAGTGATCAAATCAGCATTTTAGAGTTTTCACTTATGGAGAAGTATTTTACTATTATTGAAAAAAGTGACCCCCTATAAAAAAGATGAAAAAGGTTTGTATTCATTTTCTGAAGCTTCTATAATAAATTATCCCCAACTTGATGGCTTAAAGCAATAGAAATGTATTTTTCTATTTTTGGAGGCCAGAAGTTCAAAGTCGAAGTGTCATGCATGGTTGATTCCTTCTGGAGGCTGCAAGGGAGAATTCCATTCCTCTTTCCTAGCTTCTGGTGGCTAGTGGAGATTTTGGGCATTCCTTAGCTTGTAGCCTCATCACTCCACTCTCTGTCTCCAACTTCAAATCACCTCCTCTGTGTGTCTCTAAGCAAGGACACTTGTCATGAAACTTAGGGCCCACCTGGATAATCCCAGATGACCTCCTCATCTCATCATCTTTAATACAATTATAGCTTCAAAGACCCTTTTCCTAAATAAAATAACATTCACAGGGCCGGGGGATTAGGCATGAACACATCTTTTGGGAGACTAGCATTCAACCTGCTATAGAGCTGGAGAAAGAAGTATGTAGAAAGGTACATTTTTCTAGTGTTTCCATATTCAGGAAATCTGGAAGAAAACTGAAGAACAGTGTATTCTTATTTATTTATTTATTTATTTATTTATTTATTTGAGACATTGTCTCACTCTGTTGCCCAGGCTGCAGTGCAGTGGCAGGATCTCGGGTCACTGCAAGCTCTGCCTCCTGGGTTCACGCCATTCTCCCGCCTCAGCCTCCCGAGTAGCTGGGACTACAGGCACCCACCAGCACACCCGGCTAATTTTTTTGTATTTTTAGTAGAGACGGGGTTTCACCGTGTTAGCCAGGATGGTCTCGATCTCCTGACCTCGTGATCTGCTGCCTCAGCCTCCCAAAGTGCTGGGATTACAGGTGTAAGCCACCGTGCCTGGCTGAATAGTGTATTCTTAATATTGATGTTGAAACCTGTTGTTCATTTTTTTTTGTAATGAAACTATAACAAAGAGGAGAAAGCATATTTTAGATATGTGGTAATTTTTATATTCAGTTTTAATTATATTGGAATTTAACTTGTAATATTCTCAAGAAACACACTTGAAGATATATATTTATATTATATATGTGACATATATATTATTTAATGAAGGAGTACACAGTATCTTATTAAAACATACTGTGAATTTACAGCAGTGTTTTGCTCTGCTACCTCTATTAATACTCAGGCTATTTCATTAATCTGGTGTTTAAACACACATTATTATTTGACTATGATTATAATAATATCAAAATTTTCTTGGTCACAAGTAGTTTTTGATAATTAGATTCAATTTTGTATTAATACTGTATTTTTTACTATTTAAAAACTAATTGTTAGATACTATAATACAACATCATCAACAGGAAATTGCCTAATATATATGTTTTTTAAAATCTAGCCATCTTTAACTAATTTTAAGGCAGGAACACATGCATAACGAAAATATGAAGAAGAAAATGGAGAATGAAACAGGAAGAAACAAGAAAGGGAGGAAGATAGTCATCCCAAATTAGAGAAGTTACAAATTTGCACTATTAACATTTTATGGACTTTTTTCTTTCATGGTTTTTTTTTTCTTACTTTTCCATGTAACTTTGTTTTCTTCTCTTCTCTTTCTTCCTTGTTTTTATTTTAAATCTAGGTTTTCGGTTAATAATTTACCATGAACGTTTTGCCTTATGTTATACCCTTACAATATTACATTACTGATCCCTCAGATTTCACAATTCATTTACATTTGAAATTATATGTGAGATGTCTGACACAAACACTAATTGATGTTACTTTTTAAATTTACATGCTTCCTTGCTATCCTTAATATTTTCTTACTTTCTCTACCATATTCTCAATCTGAGTGTTGTAACAAACTTATGGCCATAAATTAATGATGAAGAGACTGTAACATGTGGGATAAAGCATGTCATTCTTCTATAGCATAGCTATGTAGGCCAGTGCTTCGCTGAGGGGACTGTGACATGAATGTGAACATATCTGAACATTTCTTACCTGGTATGTTGAGTTGCATAAATGGTTGGTAAAGACTATATATTGATATGGGCCACTATTTATTTATCTTGTTTTCATACGCCCACCTCAACCACTTTATGGCATTTCATTTTTTGATTATTCTATTTATCTTTAAATGTATTAATAATTCTCTACTTGTCAGTATTTTCAAATTTATTTTTATTTTCTTGATTTAAGAATTTAGCAAACTCTACTTACTTTTGCCCACCTGCCAGCTTCTAAACACCAGTTTCTTAATAGTATAAAGTAGATAATTTTTAAATTTTACTCATGAGTTTTCATAAGAGCTGTCTATATCTCTATTGCTTCAGGATGATATTTACGATGTTTTAAACTCTGTGTTTAACTGCTCTGATTGCTAACCAGCAGTATTTTAAAACTATAATTTTTCTGTACTTAGGATACATATTTGTATTTAGAAGGAATATAAGCTCAAAACCACTTTTTTTTTTCTCTAAAAAGTGGTTGTGGAGGATATTGGTCTGAGTCCTTGCTTGTTTAATAATAATGCTTTTTAAATTCAGCTGGACAGAAAAATTCCTATGTCACAAAATGTTTTACAGAGAACTTGATACCGTTGGATTTATTATCTTTGGGACATTAATGGTTTAAAAGGAAGTCTGAGACTGACTTAATTTTTGGAAATTTAGAGATAAACCTTTCATTTTTGCTGTGAAGATAATTTTTTTAGAGCTAATTCTTTATTCTTGAAATAAAGAACATTTACCAAGGTATAACTGATTGACTAAGTGTTGAATTTTCTCTTTCCCTTTCTCATTCTCTCTCTTTTCACAATCCTGCACACATGTGCATACACACACATTGTTTACTTTTAAGAAGTTAATTCTTTCTACAATTGGGAAAAAAATTCTGTACATGTAATTATTTACTTGTACCTAATCTTCTCTGTTTGTAATTTTGTTATGTGTCTATTTTTATATAACCCAAGGGTTACAGCTCCTTCATCTAAATGTTTCTTGTTAATAAATTTGACTGTTAATAACCCTGTTATATAATTCTCTTACAGTCTTTGCTGGCGTAGGACACAGTTTATTTATTGTTAGTCCTGAACTGGGAGTATGAATTTATTATGTATGTGTGTGTGTATACACACACACACACACACACACAAATGAATGCTAATTTTATCTTACAACCTTAATTAACACTGTAATATTTCTATAAATTACTAATGAATATGGGGCATATTAAAAACACCTATAGTGTTTGTTTGCTTTGTCAGAGCATATTTCATGATGAGAAACAATTTTACGCTATGGCAACAGTGAATGTGTTGATAATACTTGGTCATGAGAAGTTTCTAAGCGTGAAAACATCTTAATGAACTCTATTCTCGAAATAACAATATAGAAGAATATTATATCACCATCTGAAACAGATCATCCATTTTAAAGCTCACTTTTCAGCATAGGTCTAAAGTGTATTTACTTGAGTTATTTATTGAGCATTTAGCAAATTCCAGGCATGTTTCTTAGTCCAAACAATATAGCAGTGAACCACAGAGACACACAGCTTACATTCCAGTTGTGGAGGACAGATAAAAAACAAAGTACATGCACAAACACACACACAAATGCTAAGGAGAAAATGTACACTGGGAAGACAGTTAAGGAGTATTGGCATAGAGGAGTATAAAAATTTTTAATACAGTGATTAGGGAAGACCTCACTAAGGTGATCTTTGAGAAAACACCAGAAGGAGGTGCTCAGAATTGTAAAATAATTAGCATTCTCTTCAAGGTGTAATGCTGGGTATTCCATATTAAGTGTATGTGGCGAAAATGTGTGGTTTGCTCTCCGAACACTATTTTTGCCTATAATCAAATTTTATAAATATGTTAGTTTTCTACAGTTGGTAAATACATTTAGGGAACATATATTTCAATGATATTATTACAATTTCATTTAACAATAACAGCTACTTATTTGTCATTCATATAATTCTTTAGACCGTTCATGCTATGAGCCACAGTAGGCATTTAAGTGCACTTCTGAAAACTGTAAACTACGATTCAGTGGATGACTCTGGTACTGGGCTAAAACTACTTTAGTCACAGTTATAGACTATCTTGAACTTTTCTTCCCCAAATATCATTTACAAGAATGGAAATATTATAATGTTAAATTCAGTCAATGCTGGAATGGACTTTTTAATGCTTCCCTATTCCTCCAAATAATAATTTTCAAACACTTAGGCACTTTATATTCAGAATCACACTGATACAGTAAGAAAAAGGCAGTTATTAATTCCAGAAGAAAAGTGACTGCCATTGTATTTTAGATATCACACAAAAGTTGTCCAACATGTTTATTTTCTGTATATTATAATTTCCATCAAAATCTATAAGGATTTTATGTGGATCTGTTTTAGATATAGATAAAACAATTCCCTCTAAGGAGAGAGAAAGGAAATAAGAAAGTGAAAGAAGATAGAAAGCCCTCCATTACAGTGTTCTGCTCCATATAGAGAGCAATATCTTTAATTACCAATCAGTGTTTCTGAATTAAATCTTATCAAGTGAAACCAAATCTAAACTACATCTCATGGAAAATTAGTACACTCTTAAAGAGAAGCGCAATTTAATAATTACAATTTAACCAGTCATGGAACTTAATTGCAAAAATGCTATCTACTTGAGAGCCTAAGAACTTAAAATAGTATACAGACATACCTCAAAGATATTGCAGGTTGGGTTCCATGTCTGCCTCCCACTGCTGTTCATGATGTCCGGGCTGTTCATGTCAAGGGGCACTTGCAGGCCAGCGCCAAGCTGCCCTCACCTCCCACTCGGCTTCCCTCCCATGTTCCAGTGCACGTAAAAGTCATGTGCAAACTGTATGTGCAACAGCATTATGTCTTAAATAATGTACATACCTTATTATAAATACTTCATTGCTAAAAAATGCTAATGATAATCTGAGCCTTCCACGACTAGTAATTTTTCTTGCTAATGTAGGGTGTTGCCTTGCTGTTGATGCATGCTGAATGATCAGAGTGGTGGTTGCTGAAGATATGGAGTAGCTGTGGTAATTTCTCAAAATAAAACAATAGTTTGTCCCATTGATTGATTCTTCCTTTCATAAAAGATTTTTCTGTAGCATCTAATACTCTTTGATAGCATTTTACCACAGTATAATTTCTTTTCAAAATGAAAGTCAATCCTCTCCAACCCTACTGCTGCTTTATCAATGAAGTTTTGTAATATTCTAAAATCTTTGTTGTCATTTCAGCAATGTTAACCATCTTCACCAGAAGTAGATTTCATCTCAAATAACCGCTTTTTTTGTTCATCCTTAATAATCAAGTCCTCATCTGTTCAAGTTTTATCATGAGATTGCAGCAATTCAGGCACATCTTCAGGCTCCACTTCTAATTCTAGTTGTCTTCCTACTTCCACCAATCTGTAGTTACTCCTTCCACTGAAGCGTTGAGGCCCTCAAAGTAACACATGAGAGTTGGAATCAACTTCTTCCTAACTCCTATTAATGTTGATGTTTTAACCTTCTCTCTTGAATTGCAAATGTTCTTAAAGGGTATCTGGAATGATGTATTCTTTCCAGAAGGTTTTCAATTTACTTTGGTCAGATCCATTAGAGGAATTACTATATATGGTAGCTATAGCCTCATGAAAGGTAGTTTTTAAATAATAAAACCTGGAAGCCAAAATGTCTTTTTAATCCATGGACTGCAGAATGAATTAGTGTTAGCAGGCAAAAAAACAACATTAAACTCCTTGTACATCTCCATTAGAGTTCTTGGGTGACCAGGTACATTGTCAATAAGCAGTAATATTTAGAAAAGATTTTTTTTCTTTTTTTCTGGGCAGTAGGTCTCAACAATGTGCTTAAAATATTCAGAAAACCATGCCATAAACAAATGTGGTATCATACAGCCTTTGTTGTTCCATTAATAAGGGACAGACAGAGCAGATTTTGCATACTTTTAAAGGCTCTACAATTTCTGAAATGGTAGGTGAGCATTGGCTTCAACTTAACCACCAACTGCATAAGCCTCTAACAAGATAGTCAGCCTGTCCTTTGAGGTTTTGAAACTTCAAAGGACAGGCATTAACCTCTTCTCTAGCTATGAAAGTCCTACTTGTCATTTTCTTCCAATAGAAGGCTATTTCAACTTCGTTGAAGATATGCTGTTTAGTGTAGCCACCTTCATCAATGATCTTAGCTATATATTCTGGATAACTTGCCACAGCTTCTCCATCAACACTAGCTGCTTCACTTTGTGCCTTTATGCTATAAAGAAGGCTTCTTTCCTTAAACCTCATGAACCAACCTCCACTAGCTTCAAACTTTCCTTCTGCAGTTTCCTCACCTCTCTGAGCCTTTATGGAATTGAAGAGAGATAAAGATTAAGCTTTGGCTTAGACGAATGTTATGTCTGGTTTGATCTATCCAGACCACTCAAGCTTTCTCCATATCAGCAATAAAGCTCTTTCACTTTATTATCATTTGTGTTTACTGGAGTAGCAATTTTAATTTTCCTTAGAAACTTTCTCACTAAGCCTAATTATTTCTAGCTTTCTATTTACTGTGAGAGATGTATGACTTCCTTTCACTTGAAAACGTAGAGGCCACTGGAAGGTTATTAAATGGCCTAATTTCAATATTGTTGTTTCTCAGAAAACAGGGAGGCTCAGGGAAATGGAGAGAAATGGGAAGGGCTGGTAGGTAGAACAGTCAGAGCAAATACATTTATAGATTAATTTCACTGTCTTATATTAGCACAGTTTGTGTTACCCCAAAACAATTACAATAGTAACATTTAATATAATTGATCGGAGATAACCATAATGTTATGGAATCTTTGGAATGTCGCTTTTCTGGCTGGAAACCTGAGGCCAGAAACTCCTTTGCCTGAGTTTTTCTTGGGTCTGCTGGGCTCGTTCCGTGTATTCTGCCTGGCAGGTTGCACTTGGCTCATGCTACTGGCCTGGATCCCAGGCCTCTGTGGAAAACTGCAACTCAGGCGTGGAGTGGCAAGAGGCATAAGTGTGGGGTCCGGTGACTGCACCATCAGACACACTGGCTGCTGCCAAGGGGTGGCCAGCTCCAGGTGCTGGCATGGGTGCCAGCTCTCTGCAAGGCTGGAACCATGTGTGCCACAGGCAGCTTCCCTACTGGCACCAGGGAATGCAGTGGCACCCAGAAGCTTGGAAACACCAGGAACCATAGGGCCACAAAGAGAGAGTCACAGCCCTGACTTGGGGAGTTCCCAGGTCTGGGCTCCCCAAAGTGCCACGGCTCTTCTTTCCTTCTCTTTGCCTGCAATGTGGAGAGCAAGGGGCATGTCTCAGACCTGTTTGTGTTACAGCTCATTTAGCCCTGCCAATCAACTGGTCCCAAGTTCTTGTACTGTGACTAGGAAGAAAGAGATATTCAGACAAGTGGAGGGTGAGCAAGACAAAGAAGAGCTTTACTGAGTGATACAACAGCTCAGTCTCCCATAAGAGGCAGCTCCTTTCCACAGCCAGGGTGTCCTGACAAGCGTTCAGCTATTAGCAGAGAGGAGACCCTGGAGTGGGTAGCTCCTCTCTGCAACTGGTTGTCCCATATGTCTGTCCTGCTCTGGCTGAGCCTGGGGCTTTTATGGGCCTCAGAGGGAAGGAAGTGCATGTCCATTGGTCAATGGGAAGCCACAGGTGGGTCTGGAAAAGGCAGCACAAGCTCCCACTCCATTTGTCAGACTGGCATTCCAGCCCCCAGCCTTCAGGCCCTCCCTGGCCTGAAGGTGAGGCCTCACCAGGGACCCACTCCCTTCCACCCAGGAACCTCCTTGCCTCCCACCGCTGTTCATGATTCCCAGGCTGTCCATGCCAAGGGCACCTGCAGGCCAGTGCCAAGCTGCCCTCACCTCCCACTTGGCTTCCCTCCCATGCTCACTGGCACTCAAAGTCTGGAATGGACTGAGGCAGCAGGGGGCTGGCATGTCAGCACTGCCCCAGCATGCACACACCTGGCCTGGCTGCGACAGCACTTGGGCTCAGCCCCAACTTTGCTCCTAGATTTGCAGGGAGAAGCCAGGTACTGGGAGAGGGCGCTTCCAAGCCTACGAGGCAGGACACCTTTCCAGGCCCCCAAGAGTGCAGGGATGCCTGGGTCCATAGCCATGGTTTGGGCAGCTGCAGCTGCACCCAGGGGGGTGGAGTTCCTCTCTGCTCTGTGGAGTGGGAGGCCCAGGTATGCATCCATGGTTTGAGTGGGTGCAGCTATGCCAAGGAGGGCAGGGTTCCTGCCTGGTACCTGGCCCCCAAAACACAGGGATGCCCGGGTCTGCAGCTGTGGTTTGGGCAGCTGCAGTGGCACCTGAGAAGCTGCCTCCTCAACTTGGAAGAAGCAGGCTTCCACTTGTCCCTGGCTCCTGTCAGCTCCATGGAATGTGCAGCCCCAGCTGTGCCTCCTAGCTGCAGCCGGCATGATGGCATTGGCCACTCCAGATGGCCTGTCACTGCCATCAATAACAGGTGTAATATTAATGAAAAAGTTTAAAATATTGTGAGAAGTACCAAAATGTGACACAGAGACACAAAGTGAGCACATGCTATTGAGAACGGCCCCAATAGACTTGCTCTGTGCAGTGTTGCCAAACAACTTCAACTTGGAAAAAAATTTTATATCTGTGAAGTGCAATCAAGTAAAGCTCAATACAACAATGTATGTCTGTATATTATAATACTGAGAGTCTTATATGCTGATGTTCATGGTGCAGTTTTTAATAGATTAGGTCCATTTGTGTGATGAAATATAATACTTGTATACAATATCTTATAAAACTTGCATATAATTACCCTTTGCTGACTACAGAATTAGCATACATCATATCTTTCTCTATTTTATACATTAATTGCTACTCTTGTGCATTATAAAGATTTTGATGGATTTTATTGAAATACCATTAAGTTCTCTATGATACAGTGAAAAGTTTAGTTCCTTTGCATGTTAACTTTCTACTAATCTAGTACATGAAATACTCTTAGTATAATTTTATCAGTGCATAAATTTCCTCCTGCCATCAGAAGTGAAAATAAGTTCTACAGCGCCTGGCAGGAAAGAACATAAAAATCAGAATATATGCCTTGTAATCTTTACCTAGTTGTTTGGGATCCAGCACAATATCAGCTTAGAGCAAATACCCAATAACTACTTGCTGATTAATTGATTGTACATGTTATGAGAGCCTCACAGAAATGGTAAAGAAGTTTATACCACTGTAGTTAAAATATTAAAATTTGATATAAAATTTTTGATAATGTTCTGATTTCATCTTTCATAGTAGCGTTTTATAATCTTGAAATAATTATAGGTAAAGACATAAAATATAGATAAATGAATACATGCATCACATTTTCCTAGTGTTGAAACACTCATTAGCTGTAATAGGTTTAGTATCCCCTATCTGAAATGCTTGGGACCAGAAGTGTTTTGCATATGGATTTTTTAGGATTTTGGAATATTTGAATATACATAAGGAGATAGCTGGGAGATGGCACCCAAATGTAAACACAAAATTCATTTATATTTTATATATACCTTATATACATGGCCTAAAGGAAACTTTATACAATATTTTAATAATTTTGTGCATGAAACAAAGGTTTGACTGCAGCCTGCCACTGAGGCCAGGTGTAGAATTTTCCACTTGTGGCATCATGACAGTTGCTAAAAAATTTTGGAGTTTGAAGCATTTCAGATTTTGGGTTTTCAAATTAAGGATGCTCAACTAGTATTTACAAAGTCAAAGTACGTATCAGTATAGATCTGCAAAATTTCAGTTTTCAGTTCCTTGATAATACTATGCTAGATTTATCAATAACTCAATTTTAATATCTTCCTCCTTCTTTCACATTGCTTAATTTTCTTCAATATATCTTGAACTTACATAGTTAAATAGTAGGTGTCATAGATGAGGTACACTTTGCCAGGTATTTGAAGAGCAAACAAATAGAGCATCTTCTTTGTTGGTGCTCAGAAACTAGATAACATAAAGTAACTACCCTGTATGTATGGCAAATCAGAAAACAAAGTGCAACACAACAATAGGTACCAAAAGATATTTTAAGCATTTTAAATAGAACTATTTCAAGATTTTAATACACATTTTAAATAGCCTATGCTGATTGTAATTGGAAGACTTACTCATGTGACTGAACATACATAGTCTCTGTGACATTGGTTGTGTGGCTATGTTTTCATCAGTTAATACTCCTTGAATTATAAAAACTATGTGCTTCTGTTCTGAAACACAGTGTAAAGCTGTTCTCAGTAGTCCCGAAGTTCTCAAAGAAGCCTCATTTTCCTCTTTGGAAAATGTTGAAATAAAGAGTGGCTTTTAATCAAGTAGCCACAACATTCATACATCACTTTTTGGAACAGTCCCTAATGTTAATGCACATATAAATCAGCTGGTGGTCTTGTTAAAATATTGTTAAATGATTCTGCTTTAGGAGATTTGAACTACGATGTGAGATTCTGCAGTGCAAGCAAACTCTCAGGTGCAATTCATGAACAATTCCTGCTACTGGTAGAAGGATCACAACTTTATGTAGCAAGAGTTTACCAAGACAATATAAAGCCATTGCACAATCCGAAAGTGACTTTTGAATTATGTGTAATGTTGCTACCACAGAAAAGAAAGAAATCTGCATGTGGACTCTGACTCAAATTAGATAAAAATGTATTTTTTGTAAATATGATCCATTATTTCTGTACCAGATATGGCTGTAAAAGGAATGGGCCTCCATCCTGTTGAGGTAGTATTCTGGTTGTGGGCAAAACCCTGTGTCTGTTCCAGCTGCCACACTTAAAATGGATGCTCCAAGTCCGATCAGGATTTTGTAAAATATTATCTCACCAGCAGCTATCTCAGTGTGAAAACTGCCTAAATGTTAGTTAATATGATTAGGGCAAAAATATATAGTGAATATAAAACACTTTGACTCTTGCTGTCATGAAACGTCTACTTTGATTAATTGGGACCTGTAGCCTCCCCTGATGTTAGCAAAGTCTGAAAACTACCTGTTCAATAAATACCCTAGAATGTCATGCTCTGATATCTTGCCTCAGCTGTAAGCAGTATTTCTCTCTTATTGTTTCTTCTTATTTTACACCTGCCATAATTTGCAATTGTTGGTTTGCCAGATTCTTGCAAAATCATTCTCTAATTTGTTGTTTTTATTGTGGCTTAAGAAGTTAATTGGAGATTTCTGGGTAAGATGACTGAATAGAAACAGCTTTGGTCTGCAGCTCCCAGTGAGACCAACACAGAGGCGGGTGATTTCTGCATTTCCAACTGAGGTACACAGTTCATCTATTTGGGACACGTTAGACAGTGGGTGCAGCCCACACAGGGTCAGCAGAAGCAGGGTGGGGCATCACCTCACCCGGGAAGCGCAAAGAGTTGGGGAACTATCTCCCTTAGCCAAGCGAAGCTGTGAGGGACTGTGCCTTGAGGGACGGTGCTGTCCAGCCCAGATACTATGTTTTTCCCATGGTCTTTGTAACCTACAGACCAGGAGATTCCCTCAGGTGCCTATACCACAAGGACGCAGGGTTTCAAGCACAAAACTGGGTGGCCATTTGGGCTGACACCGAGCCAGCTGCAGGAGTTTTTTCTTCATACCCCAGTGGTGCCTGGAATGCCAGAACCGTCCACTCTCCTGAAAAGGGAGCAGAAGCCAGGCAGCCAAATGGTCTTGCTCAGTGAATGCCACCCCAACGGAGTCCAACAAACTGAGATCCACAGGCTTGAAATTCTTGCTGCCAGCACAGCAGTCTGAAGTCGAACTGGGATGCTAGAGCTTGGTAGGAGAAGGGGTGTCTGTAATTACTGAGGCTTCAGTTAGTGGTTTTCCCCTCACAGTGTAAACAAAGCCTCTGGGAAGTTTGGACTTGGTGGAGCCCAACTCAGCACTTCAAAGCCTCTGTAAACAGACTGCCTCTCTAGATTCCTCCTCTCTGGGCAGGGCATCTCTGAAAGAAAGGCAGCCAGCCCCAGTCAGGGGCTAATAGATAAAACTCCCATCTGCCTGGGACAGAACACCAGGGGAAAGGGGCCACTGTAGGTGCAGCTTCAGCAGACTTAAATGTCCCTGTCTGCTGACTCTGAAGAAAGCAGCAGATCTCCCAGCACAGCGCTTGAGCTCTGACAAGGGACAGACTGCCACCTCAAGTGGGTCCCAGACCCCCGTGCCTCCCAACGGGGAGACAGCTCCCAGCAGGGGTCGATAGACACCTCATACAGGAGAGCTCCTGCTGCATCTGGTGGGCGTCCCTCTGGGACAACGCTTCCAGAGGAAGGACCAGGGAGCAATCTTTGCCATTCTGTAGTGGGTGCTGGTGATACCCAGGCAAAGAGCATCTGGAGTGGACCTCCAGAAAACAGCAAACCTGCAGCAGAGGAGCCCAACTGTTAGAATAAAAACTAAGAAACAGAAAGGAATAGCATCAACATCAACAAAAAGGACGACCACGCAAAAACCCCATCTGAACGTCACCGACATCAAAGACCAAAGGTAGATATAAATCCATGGAGATGAGGAAAAACCAGCACAAAATTGCTGAAAATTCCAAAAACCAGAATGCCTGTTCTCTTCCAAAGGATCACAGCTCCTAACCAGCAAGGGTACAAAACTGGATGGAGAATGAGGTTGACAAGTTGACAGAAGTAGGCTTCAGAAGGTGGGTAATAACAAACTCCTCTTAGCTAAAGGAGCATGTTCTAACCCAATGCCAGGAAGCTAAGAACCTTGAAAAAAGGTTACAGGAACTGCTAACTAGAATAACCAGTTTAGAGAAGAACATAAATTACCTGATGGAGCTGAAAAACACAGCACGAGAACTTCATGAAGCACACACAAGTATCAATAACCAAATCATTCAAGTGGAAGAAAGAATATCAGAGACTGAAGATCAACTTAATGAAATAAAGCAAGAAGGCAAGATTAGAGAAAAAAGTATGAAAAAGAATGAACAAAGCCTCCAATAAATATGGAAATATGGGACTATGTGAAAAGACCAAACCTACATTTGATTGGTATACCTGAAAGTGATGGGCGAATGGAACCAAGTTGGAAAACACACTTCAGGATATTACACAGGAGAATTTCCTCAACCTAGCAAGACAGGCCAACATTCAAATTCAGGAAATACAGAGAACACCACAAAGATACTCCTCGAGAAGAGCAACACCAAGACACAATCGTCAGATTCACCAAGTTGAAATGAAGGAAAAAATGTTAAGGGCAGCCAGAGAGAAAGGTCAGGTTACCCACAAAGGAAAGCCCATCAGACTAACAGTGGTTCTCTCTGAAGAAACCCTACAAGCCAGAAGACAGTGGGGGCCAATATTCAACATTCTTAAAGAATAGAATTTTCATCCCGAATTTCATATCCAGCCAAACTAAGCTTCCTAAGTGAAGGAGAAATAAAATCCTTTACAGACAAGCAGATGCTGAGGGATTTTGTCACCACCAGGCCTGCCTTACAAGAGATCTTGAAGAAAGCACTAAACATGGAAAGGAAAAACTGGTACCAGCCACTGCAAAGACATACCAAAATGTAAAGATCATTGACATTATGAAGGAACTGCATCAACTAATGGGAAAAATAACCAGCTGGCATCATAATGACAGGATCAAATTCACACATAACAACATTAACCTTAAATGTAAATGGGCTAAATGCCACAATTAAAAGACACAGACTGGCAAATTGGATAAAGAATCAAGACCCATCTGTGTGCTGTATTTAGGAGACCCATCTCACTTGCAAAGACACACATAGGCTCAAAATAAAAGGATGGAGGAAGATTTACCAAGCAAATGGAAAGCAAAAAGAAGCAGGGGTTGCCCTCCTAGTCTTTGATAAAACAGACATTAAATGAACAAAGATAAAAATAGACAAAGAAGGACATTACATAATGGTAAAGGGATTAATGCAACAAGAAGAGCTAACTATATTAAATATGTATGCATCCAATACAGGAGCATCCAGATTCATAAAGCTAGTTCTTAGAGACCTACAAAGAGACCTAGACTCCCACACAATAATAGTGGGAGACTTTAAAACCCCACTGTCAATATTAGATAGATCAATGAGACAGAAAATTAACAAGGATATTCAGGACTTGAACTCAGCTCTTGACCAAGTGGACCTAATAGACATCCACATAACTCTCCACCCCAAATCAACAATATACATTATTCTCAGCGCCTCATAGCACTTATTCTAAAATTGACCACATAATTGGAAGTAAAACACTCCTCAGCAAATGTAAAGGAATGGAAGTCATAGCAAACAGTCTCTCAGACCATAGTGCAATCAAATTAGAACTCAGGATTAAGAAACTCACTCAAAACCACACAACTTCATGGAAACTGAACAGTTTGCTCCTGAATGGCTACTGGGTAAATAATGAAATTAAGGCAGAAATAAATAAGTTATTTGAAATCAATGAGAACAAAGATATAGTATACCAGAATCTCTGTGACACAGCTAAAGCAGTGTTTAGAGGGAGATGTATAGCACTAAATTCCCACAGGAGAAAGGGGGAAAGATCTAAAATTGACACCCTAACATCACAGTTAAAAGAACTAGAGAAGCAAGAGCAAACAAATTCAAAGGCTAGCAGAAGACAAGAAATAGCTAAGATCAGAGCTAGACTGAACGAGATAGAATGAGATGAGAAAAAATTCTTCAAAAAATCTATGAATGCAGGAGGTGGTTTTTTTGAAAAGACTAACAAAATAGATAGACCGCTAGCCAAACTAATAAACAAGAAAAGAGTGAAGAATAAAATAGACACAATAAAAAATGATAAAGGAGATATCATCACGGATCCCACAGAAATACAGACTCCTGCCAGAGCATACTGTCAACATCTCTATACAAATGAACTAGAAAATCTAAAAGAAAATGATATGTTTCTGGACATATACACCTCCCAAGACTAAACCAGGAAGAAGTCGAATCCCTGAATGGACCAATAACAAGTTCTGAATTGAGGCAGTAATTAATAGCCTACCAACCAAAAAAAGCCCACAACCAGACACATAGACAGCTGAATTTTATCAGGGGTACAAAGAGGAGCTGGTACCATTCCTTCTGAAACTACTCCAAACAATAGAAAAAGAGAGATTCTTCCCTAACTCATTTTATGAAGCCAGCATCATCCTGGTACCAAAACCTGGCAGATACAAAACAAAAAAAAAAATTTCTGGCCAATATCCCTGATGAATATTGATGTGAAAATCCTCAATAAAATACTTGTAAACTGAATCCAGCAGCACATTAAAAAGCTTCTCCACAGCAATCAAGTTGGCTTCATCCTTGTGATGCAAGGATGGTTCAACATACGCAAATCAAAAAACATAATCCATCACATAAACAGAACCAATACCAAAAACCACGTGATTATCTCAATAGATGCAGAAAAGGCCTTCAATAAAATTCAACACTCCTGCATGCTAAAAACACTCAATAAACTAGGTATTGATGGAATATTTCTCAAAGTAATAAGAGCTATTTATGACAGACCCACAGCCAATATCATACTGATTGGGCAAAAACTGGAAGCATTCCCTTTGAAAACTGGCACGAGACAAGGATACCCTCTCTCACCACTTCTATTCAATATAGTATCAGAAGTTCTGGCCAGGGCAGTTAGGTAAAACAAAGAAATAAAGGGTATTCAAATAAAAAGAGAGGAAGTTAAATTCTGTCTGCTTGCAGATAACATGATTGTATATTTAGAATACCCCATCGTCTCAGCCCCAAAACCATTTAGGCTGATAAGCAAATTCAGCAAAGTCTCTGGATACAAAATCAATGTGCAAAAATCACAAGCATTCCTATACACCAGCAACAGACAGAGAGTTAATTATGAGTGAACTCTCATTCATAATTGCTACAAAGAGAATAAAATACCTACGAATACAAATTACAAAGAATGTGAAGGACCTCTTCAAGGAGAATTACAAACCACAGCTCAAGGAAATAAGAGAGAACACAAACAAATGGGAAAGCATTCCATGCTCATGGAAAGGAACAATCAGTATTGTGAAAATTGCCATACTCCACAAAGTAATTTATAGATTCAATGCTATTCCCATCAAGGTACCATTGACTTTCTTCACAGAATTAGAAAAAAACTACTTTAAATTTCATATGGATCCAAAAAAAAAAAAAAAAGCCCATACTGCCAAGACAATCCTATGCAAAAAGAACAAAGCTGGAGACAACAGTCTTCCTGACTTCGAACTATACTACAAGGCTACGGTAACCAAAACAGCATGGTACTGATACCAAAACAGATATATAGAACAATGGAACAGAACAGAGGCCTCAGAAATAACACTATGCTTCTACAACCATCTGATCTTTGACAAACCTAACAAAAACAAGCAATGGGGAAAGGATTTCCTATTTAATAAATGGTGTTGGGAAAACTGACTGTCCATATGTAGAAAACTGAAACTGGACCCCTTCCTTACACCATGTACAAAAAATAACTCAAGATGGATTAAAGATTTAAATGTAAGACCTAAAACCATAAAATCCCTAGAAGAAAACCTAGGCAATACCATTCAGGACATAATTGTGGGCAAATATTTCATGACCAAAACACCAAAAGCAATTGCAATAAAAGCCAAAATTGACAAATAGGATCTAATTAAACTAAAGAGCTTCTTCACAGCAAAAGAAACTATCATCAGAGTGAACAGGCAACCTACAAAAGGGGAGAAAATTTTTGCCATCTAATCATCTGACAAAGGGCTAATATCCAGAATCTACAAGGAACTTAAACAAATTGACAAGAAAAAAACAACCCCGTCAAAAAGCGGATGAAGGATATGAACAGACACTTCTCAAAAGAAGACATTTATGCAGCCAACAAACATATGAAAAAAAGCTCATCATCACTGCTCGTTAGAGAAATGCAAATCAAAACCACAATGGGATACCATCTCACGCCAGTTAGAATGGCGATCATTAAAAAGTCAGGAAACAACAGATGCTCTAGAGGATGTGGAGAAATTGGAAGGTTTTTACACTGTTGATGGGACTGTAAATTAGTTCAACCATTGTGGAAGACAGTGTGGTGATCCCTCAAGGATGTAGAACCGGAAATACCATTTGACCTAGCAATCCCATTACTGGGTATATACCCAAAGGATTATAAATCATTCTACTATAAAGACACATGCACAAGTATGTTTATTGCAGCACTATTCACAATAGCAAAGACTTACAACCAACCCACATGTCCATCAATGATAGACTGGATTAAGAAAATGTGGCACATATACACCATGGAATACTATGCAGCCACAAAAACGATGAGTTCATGTTTTTTGCAGAGACATGGATGAAGCTGGAAACCATCATTCTTAGCAAACTAACACAAGAACAGAAAACCAAACACTGCATGTTCTCACTCATAAGTGGGAGCTGAACAATGAGAACGCATGGACACAGGGAGGGGAACATCACACACTGGGGTCTGTCTGTCATGGGGTGGGGCCTAGGAAAGGGATAGCATTAGGAGAAATATCTAATGTAGATGACGGGTTGATGGGTTTACTAAATCACCATGGCACGTGTACATCTATGTAACAAACCTGTATATTCTGCTCATGTATCCCAGAACTTAAAGTATAATAATAATAAAAAAATTTCAAACCCACAGATAAGTAAAAATATATGACAAACCACCCTTTTGTAAACCATCTACCCAGAAATTCCTACAAGTTGTTAACATGTTTCTAAAAAAAAAAGTCACTGAGTTGTATAGTTTTAAATGGTTCATTATATCTCTGTATAACAAACATACACATTCTGCATATGTATCCCAGTATATAAAGTATAGTAGAATAAAAATTAAAATAAAAAATAAATAGCAATGGTAAAATGCCAAAAATGAGCTAATTGATGTCTTATTAGGTTTATGTCTAAAATTTAAGAATAATAGACTGTAAAGGAAAGAAATTTAAGGTATTTTTGAATAATGTAAAGGCTTTTAATAATTTAATTTCATACTTCCTTTTTATTTATAAAATATTTAATTTCTTATCCCCAAGTTTTTGTTTAAATGCTAGATACGATGGTGGGCAAGCAATAGCTAGAAAAATAACTTTGCTAGTTTTAAAGCAATAATAATTAGTAAAATTTTGCAAGAAATCTAAGTTAATTAAAATATCAAGAGAATATTTTATGCCTGGATCTAATGCTTCATGATTTAGAGATAAAGAAGCCTCATGGTCTCCCTTCCTTACTCAATATGTAAACCTTTACAGGTAGTGTCATCTTATATTGTTGAAACACTTTTTAAAAAGTTATAAAGTATTCAGGTAAAAAGCAATGTTTGGATTCCAAAGCTCATCTTTATTATAATTTCTTGCTCTTGGATCAAATAGCCTTGCACTGAATTGGGGTTAGTCTATTCACAGAGATCTTTATCTATAATCATGTCAATACAAATAAAGCCAAAATGTAATGAAAAATAAAATTCCATCAATTTATTTTAGTGTTTGGCTATGATGCAGAAACCCTATTTCCATTGTTGTTGTAGCATCCTTATTCCAGGCAAATTAAATCAACCTCATTTCATGCTCATGTTCACAATTTACCCACAATGTATAAATCCAAAGTATAATTTAGTTCAATATAAGGTTAATGGTGGACATATAATCCAAAGTAAAATATTCTTGTAGATGCTGATTTGTGCATGATCTTCAATACTATCCAGAATTCTTGCCCTATATTACTGATAAAAAGAACTCCCCTTGGCTTGGCAGACCCAGTGCTTGTGGGAAAGGTTTAGAGAGTCTTGGCAAGCTCATCATCTAAAGCCTCAGCATCCTTACCTTAGTCCAAATGTTACTACAACTACTTCTGGGCTCTAAATATTCTGACATTACTTCTATAGTTCATGCTATGTTTTCCTTATCTGTTTAGCACTTTGTTCTAGGTTCACTTCATTTGTTTGACTCTTTCCTTTCTACCTACTGCTCTCTTACTATGTATCATACATTATGCTTGGCATCAAGTATATAGCAATCCTGGTGCCTTTTACATGTCCCTAAAACTCTTTTTAACAAATTAATTCTAAGGTCATTTGAGAACATCCTCATAAATTTATTACTAAATTACTTTATAATAATTTATAATAAAATATAATTTTTCTCTGCAAATTATATTTTTCAGATTCCACTCATTTTTTAAATTTTATTTTAATTTATATTATAGTCTCTCTCAATATTTCTCCCCACTAACTTCCCTCCTATGGAATTACAACATCAATTAGTCTTCTTTTCTTTGTTTATAATGTAGATTATCATAGCACCTATTTTATAAAATTGTCGTGAGGATTAAATGGTAAAAACATATAAAGTGCTTTGATTATTATCTGGCACATAATAAGAGCTCAACACATTTAGCTAAATAATTATCAGTACTAACATGATTATAATTAGCACACCTAGAATTTCCCAGCAATTACAAATCCTAGGAGCATTGGCCATCAGAGAGAGCAAACATGAGAAATCATTGAACCAGGTGAGATGCTTGCCCCTGACAGACACTGCATTAAATAAATGCCAATGAAGAAGTTATTTCCCTTCTAACTCCCTTTTGAGTATTTGGATTATGTTTAGGAAATAGATAATTTAATTCAAGTTGTCTTTGACACTGCTCTAACAGAACTAATATCTGTTTTCCCCAAAGAGAGATCAAACAACAGAATGAGTCTTGCCTGTGCAAGACAATCCAGCTCTATTTTAATTATGATTTTATGGTTGTCTTCTATTAATAAAAAGTAGTGCTGGCTTTCCATTTATGGTAGAATGTTATAGTTTGTATTAAAAGATATGTAATCCAACAGTAAATTAATTAAAATATTAAGTAAATAAACTAACAAATGATTATAGATGTCTCAACTATTACAAGGGTGACACACACACAAATAAGTTAAAGTTGGGAAACACCAGTCTAGTTCAACACTTTTATTTTATCTAGGAGAAATCTGAGTCCTTGAAAGAGGTAGTATCTTACTCAAGATTAGGATCCAGGCCCAATTACTTTAAAAACTTACTGATGCACAGCCGGTAGCGGTGGTTCACGCCTGTAATCCTAGGACTTTGCGAGGCCGAGGTGGGTGGATCACAAGGTCAGGAGTATGAGACCAGCTTGGCCAACATGGTGAAATCCCTTCTCTACTAAAAGTAAAAAAATTAGCTGGACGTGGTGGCGTACACCTGTAGTTCCAGCTACTCGAGAGCCTGAGGCAGGAGAATGGTTGGAACCCAGGAGGCCGAGGTTGCAGTGAGCCAAGATCACATCACTGCACTCCAGCCTGGGTGACAGAGCGAGACTCTGTCTCAAAACAACAGCAACAACAACAACAAAAAAAAACTTACTGATATACATCAACATTATATCAGGTTTTATTATAAAGAATAATGTTCCATTGGTTGTCATTGGAACCCTATTAGACAATTTAGATTTTTATGGAGCAGGAATGCCTATCATTATATAGGACTCACATGCCTTATTTTCATAAAAAGCCTCAATAATATTTAACCTGTCGAGGAGGAGGAAAAGGAGAAAGAGGAGGAGGAGGAGGGAGGGAAGAGGGAGGAGGGGGAGGACGAGGAGAAGGGAAATGTATAGCAAAAGAAAATATTTTTAATGAGATGAGTTTAAGAAATCTGAAAACTAGATTACATGTAGCTAAAGATTTAATGCAGAAATGTGTTGTTCACACACATACTGGATTATAAAACTGATGGTTATTGATGGAACTATCATTTTTGAACTTTCTCTGTAGAGTACATACAATATACTGCAAAAGGTTAAAGGAAAGGGGTTTTGTATTCAAGAAAGTTATTTAGAGAAATGGTATGTTTTCAAACTTCACTAGTGAAAATATCATAAATATCACAACTGTGGCCTGAAATTTTTGCTCACATTTTAAATAGTCTAGTTCAATATAAAATTGCCTCCTAATTTAGATTATAGTGTAGAAACTTAGGGTTAATCTGGCACCTGATGAGTAAGTATTAGGGAGGGACAGAATTTCTTATAGAAAGAAATCTGAGTCCTAGGAATCTTGAAGCACAGTTTTATAACTGTTTACAATAAAATTGAAGAAAAAAGAGAAAGTGTTGAGAAACTAATTTTTAAGAAAGGTAAATTAATAAATTTTCTGTAATTTTTCAATGGTAAGACACAGAATCAATTAATTGGAATTGATATCCGCAGGCTGTATAACTTTGAGATATGTCTTTGTGAGGGCATGCATGTAAATGAATTTATAATAATGTCATTAATTATTAATTGCTTGCTTGGAAAGCACTGGGCTTAGTACTTTGAAAATATCTCATGTAGTCATTACAATGCCCTACAATACTCTTATAGAGGAGAAAACAAAGGTATAGACTAGCTAGAAGCTGAGGCAATATTTGAACCTGGGTTTCACTACAAAGCCATGATTCTCAACTATGCTGCTCTTTGCTGACTTAACATTTATGTTCATGCTTTGCATTTTGTCTTTATCCTAAAAATAAGATTTCATAAATCCTTGAGGCTCCTTGACTGTAATTTTTATTTTTTGGCTTTAATTCAAGAGAAAAACCACTTTGGTATGTTTTAAAATGATATTTTATTCTTTGTAATTGGAAAAGAAACTATAAATGCATTTGTCCTTTTATGATTATCATAGTTTTAAAGTTAGTTATTCATACTATGTTGCTTTTTTTCTGTCCTTGAATTGTTTCGAGTTTGTATTTTAAGTAGTATTAAAGACAGCCCTTTGCTCAGCATATTCAGGGGAGAAAGATCACGATGGTGAAAGGATATTAAAGCAGCTCTTATGCTGAATGGCTAGCAAAAGGGAGTTTGTCTGGAGTAAAATGAGGAGATGATAAAAGCAAGGAAGCATGGCTACTGTCTTTAAAAATACTGTATGTTATAGCACTTTAACACTTACAAAGATTCATCATACAAATGAACTGAATCCCCCCTACCACCCCCCCAAAAAGAAACCGTTCTAAAAGGCAGGTATTATACCAGCATTATAATTAAGGCAAATACGTGTCATCAGAGTTGTTATCCTTAGGCTACATTATACAATTAACAAATGGCAACTTCTGCACTTGAACTGACATTTTCCAACTTCTGATACTGTGTGTGTGTGTGTGTGTGTGTGTGTGTGTGTGTGTGTCTGCGCATGCGCCTGCCTGCACAATACCACAGGTGTAAAAATAAGGTTATAAGGTGTTGACTACATAAACCCAGTAATAAAATAATGTCAAATGGATGGGAGCTACAAGACAGAGTTGTGGGTAAAAATAAAGAGGGTCTTTCCAATAATGACTATTGTCTAAAGATAAAATGGCCTTTTTTTGGGAGGGAGTTTTTTTTTAATTCTAGTTTCATTTTATGTTTGATAAGCCTTTGAAAGGTCTATCTTAAAAACAGAATAAGATAATGAATTAATGCAATACTAGGTGACTGGAACCATCTGCTCAACAACAGAATTAAATTATATGTGATTTAATCATATTTCAGAACTTTAATTATGAAATGTTAAAAATGTATGCAAAGGCATAGAAAACAATAAAACAAATAACCATTAGTCCAACACTCAAATTAGTAATTTACCATTTTATTCAGATTACTTTTAAAAAGATGAGCCATTATAAACACTATTGAACAGCCTCATTTATAATTTCCCTTGATCCCATTCTCCTTTGTCACTCCTGCCCTCCCCTGAATATTCACATAATCTCTAGAACCACTTCAAACATGCTATGTGTCTTTTTGTGTGTATATATGTGTATATAAACTTATCAACATAGATTATCAAGAGCTATGAAGGGTCTGAATTATTACCCTAGTTGCAAGCTAACAAGTTGGCCTGCCATGTTTCATGGATGCTGGCAGAATACTAGACCCACCTTGATCAGAGAACAAAGGACTTCATTATTTACAGTAATAACAATAGATAGAAAAATAAGGCCAAGGCGGGCGG
Organism: Hylobates moloch; assembly: GCF_009828535.3. Taxonomy (NCBI): domain Eukaryota; kingdom Metazoa; phylum Chordata; class Mammalia; order Primates; family Hylobatidae; genus Hylobates; species Hylobates moloch. Next base: position 43,629,323 of record NW_026652281.1, read on the forward strand.
ATCACGAGGTCAGGTGTTCAAGACCCACCTGGCCAAGATGGGGAAACTCCATCTCTACTAAAAATACAAAAATTCGCCAGGCATGGTGGTGGGTGCCTGTAATCCCAGCTACTCAGGAGGCTAAGGCAGGAGAATTGCTTGAACCCAGAAGGCAGAGGTTGCAGTGAGCCAAGATCACGCCACTGCACTCCAGCCTGAGCAACAAGAGTGCAAGAGTGCAACTCCATCTCAAAAAAAAAAAAAAAAAAAAAAAAAAAATATATATATATATATCTCTCGCTCTAGAGGGAAAGTTTATATCTATTTCTGAAGGAGGTTTCTTATTTAAGAAATCATTGAAATGAAGGTTTGGTATAATTTGGGATGATTTATACTATATTTTTTGCAGTATCTGACATTGTGTAATAGGAAGAAAATGTTATGTTTTAAGATCAGACATAGATTTGGGCACCACTTTTTAATTACCCTTTTCCTTTAAGATATATTTAATTCTATAATAATTCAAATTATTTTAGGTTTCAGTTTGAAATCTTTTAATTTTACACATATACATAGAAAATATATTTCTGTAAGTATTACATGTATACTGACTTAAACATGTGATAGTCTCTGATTAATTTTTTCATTTGCTAAGAAACAGGATGGATTATTAGCCCTAAAAGAAGCCATTATCATAATTGTAACAAATTTGAAATTTGTTAACCTATTTTGCTATATATTGTCCAAGTGCTATTTAGTATGCCAAAAGTTATGATTGAGATTGCCCATTTTTTCCTAAGTTGGCATTAATCGATGCAATATGAGTCCAAAAAAAGAATGTTTGTAATCAGGGTTTAATATGTTATTGAATAAGTGAAATGAAACATGAAATGTATATTTTCTTCCTTATTGCCTAGGAAGTTTGTTCCCCTAAGTAAGTAATGCTTTTACAAATAAGGAAACACAATCAGTTTCGGAACTTAGTTTGATATAATGAAAACTGGACAAGTGTCACAGTACCTTCTGGTATGGGAATATCTAAGATGCTGAAATTGGAAATCATAAATATAACCACCTCTGAGAAAAGCACTGTCTGTTCTTTTCATCTTACTTAGAAAGGTAAAGAAAAATATTAGTTCCAGGAAAAGAGCATTCAAGTGTAACTTCAAAGAGGCAGAAAAGAAATAACTAGAGAGCTTCACATTACTAGATTATCAGAAAATATTCTAAGATAAATTCCAAGTTTTATCCAACCTGTAGTCAAAAAATTACTCAGAATTTATTCTTTTGTAATTACCAGAAGAAAGGCTGATATTTAGTAAGATTTTAGGCCGGGCGCGGTGGCTCACGCTTGTAATCCCAGCACTTTGGGAGGCCGAGGTGGGCGAATCACGAGGTCAGCAGATCGAGACCACGGTGAAACCCCGTCTCTACTAAAAAATATAAAAAATTAGCCGGGCGTGGTGGCGGGCGCCTGTAGTCCCAGCTACTCGGAGAGGCTGAGGCAGGAGAATGGCGTGAACCCGGGAGGCGGAGCTTGCAGTGAGCCGAGATCGCGCCACTGCACGCCAGCATTGGTGAATGAGCACGACTACAAAGGCTGATATTTAGTAAGATTTTAATACTAACAAGAATATATTGCACAAATTCATGTACGTCATGATGACTTTCTGTAGATATTTAAATTTTTCAGATATTTGTCTTAGTCTCTTTGTGCTGCTATAACAGAATACCTGAAGCTGGGTAATTTAAAATAACAGAAATTTCTTTCTTACAATTCTGGAGGCTGCATGTCTAAGGTCAAGTCACTTGCCTTTGGTGAGGGCCTTCTGGCTGTGTCCTCACATATCAGAAGGCAGAAGAGCAAGCTAGTGGGTTAGCCAAACACTGCATGAAGCCTGCTGTACTCTTTTACAGGGATGTTAATCCGACTGATGAAGGAGCAGCCATCATGGCCTATTCACCTCTCACAAGCCCCACCTCTTAATACCACCACAGTAGCAACACCTGACTTTTGGAAGGGACACATTCACACCATAGCAGTATTTATATGCAGCACCAGAACACCGTTCAGTAAAAATAATCACAAATATCATCAGAGTGTCTTTATCTATAGAATAAGTATTTTGGCTCTGTGACTATATTAATGCACAATTTGTCACTTTCAAATTGTAATACCAATTGTTTAAAGTAATACATTAAATACTAGGAGTGGCATAGTGCTAAGCACTATACTTGTGTTGTCTCTTTTATTTCTATTAAAATTGTAATAAACATATATTGTTTAGCCTAATTTACAAATATTTTTCAATTATGGGCACTTCTGTCCATCTCCTCTAGCACCTTCAAAGTCTTAAGGGACAATTATGTTTGCTTAGACTAGCTTATTAGGCTATCATTAATAAACTTATTTCTTTACATAAAATATAAAGAAAAAAACTAGATTATTTCTAAGGTTCTTCTATTTCTAGATACTCTGTTAGGCAGAAACAAACAGTTGTTGAACAGAAGAGAATAGTGAGAAAGCCCAAGAATTTGAATTTACCAATTATTTTTATCAAGATAAAGTAACATGTTCATGTTTGCATTTATAAAATGAAAATTTATAAAATTATAAATTGTTAAATTATTGATAATTACTTGCTCAAATTGCCTCATGTATCTCTGTGTCTTTCCTCACTTGCAAATAAAGAATAAGAACATACTGAAGAAGGTTAAAGTGATTATTATTAGGCAGTATTTAGCATTTTCTCTGGCATATGTAGTAGGACCATAAAGTAGTAGTTATTTTAATTAGTGTCATTATTAGATACTTGATAATTAGACATATATAAAATAAAAAGTAGGCAAGGGCTTGCTTTGGTAAGATATTTGGACATAATCTTTAAAGAAATGTGTAGATATTGACAGGATTTAAGAAGAAGAGTGACATGTTCATATTTGCATTTTATAAATATCACTGGGGAAACATTAAGGTAACTGAATGAAGAAGCTACATTGGACATTTCTGCTCCATTTACTATTTTGAAAAATACCCCAGATTCCATGATTTGGGTTCCATTGGTCCTGTCCTTGAATAAGGGTTGAATTTAAACCAATCATCATATCCCATCTTCCTGGACAGCAGAATTTAAACTAGTTATCATATCTCACCTTCCTGAACAGTATAACTCCATAAGTAGGCACATGGCTCAATTCAGGGCAGTCAAATAAAGGAGATTGTACTTCAGAATATATATATATATATATATATATATACACACATACTCCTGCCTCAGTATAATTTTTATCAACAGGAAATTGGGTCAGCCTCACAACATTGAGTCTGAGAAAGGACTGACTGAGAAGGTACCTATGGAGATTACTGTAAGAATCAAAAATGGCAAGGGGATATTATAATTCATTGAAACTTCAGGCCTTTATGCTACTTCTATAAAATTTAATGCTGTTTGGCTGTTTCTTAATTAGATTCCAAATGCCAACTTTGTCAGTAAGAATAGAGTCTTGATTACCTCATGTTTCCCACCAAGGTCTAGGAGTTTGATACCCTCAGAAAGGTAACCTAACACAGAGTACTTTCATTCTCTATGGCACGCAGTCTGTGAGTTAATATAGTGTAACCTACTTGGTAAAGTTTCTTTATCTTGGCATTAAATATTGGACATTAATTATGACTAACTATAATCAACATGCACTTATGCACACCTTCATCCATTAAAAAAATAAAAGGAAATGAAGAATGTTTTAGGTCTCCAAATATTTGGCAATGAAAACATATAGGTTGCAAGCTATGGAAAGCTGTACAAATATGCTGTCAAGTTTACTTTTCAAATGAGTGGAAAGAGTGAGGAGGACAGAGGGAGTAAAATAAGTTAAGGCAGAGGTGAGAGAAAGTAGTGCAAAGGAAAGCAGAAAAAGGTTTAAGAGACAATGTTCAGTAAGAGTATACCTTACAGCTTATAATGATTACATCACATTACCAGGAATGCTCCCCAACAGAAAATGCATTTTGCGTTCTTTATGAAATTAGTTGCCTTGTGTCTTCCCCAAAATGCTTCTGGGAAGCAGTCATCCTGAAATATAATTAAGGCAAAACATAAGATAGTGTAGGAAACTGTGGCATGTTATCAAAACATATTGAAGTAAAAAGGGGAAGTAGTAATGTTAAATATTAAAGAGTGATGGAGGTTACAAAATGGAGTACTCTGTAAACCATTACTTCTGAATAAGTGGAAAAACCAATATGCTGTTATGATGTCTTTAACATATTTTAAAGGAGACTATTTATCATACTGGTGAGCATAAATCTTCCTGTTGCCCTGGTAAGCATACTCCTTTAGAGAAGGATGACTGAGGAAGCTACCATGACTTGTTAAAATGTATTGTTGAATTACTTAATGCTGATAGCGTATTCACCAAGTGATTTTTTAAAAAAGCTTGATTTTGAAGTGATTTGTAAGGAGCTTTCCAACTGTGGATGATCACATGGTGACCAAATAACATATATTTCTATATGCCTAGCAATAATATTTTTGTATGAGTTAGTCAATATTTTCTTCAAAGGTTAAATTTTATGTAAGCTTGAATTACAAAGCTTAAGAATTCCAGAATACCGTGAACCCAGGAAAAGCTGATTTTGAAAGATGAGGGACTTACATGTATGGTAAACATACTAAAGTACAGTGATTGGTTAAATTCAATTTATATAATAATGTTACTAACTTACAACAAACATTTAATTTTCAAGAGACTCAATCTGTCCCACTAGGACTCTAATAAAACAAATTAAAAATAATTATTTTTTTACTGAAAATAGCATATATAATAACACAATGCTTAAAATTAATGGGAAAAGACTGTGGCTTTTCAACAGTAAAGAAGAATAGTCAATGTCTTTCTGCAAACTCATGGTACATTGATCTGTTTTAAAGGACACTTTTTCTCAAACAGTATGGTTTATACACCCACTGACATGGTTTGGCTGTGTCCCCACCTAAATCTCATCTTGAATTCCCATATGTTGTAGGAGGCACCTGGTGGGAGGTAATTGAATCGTGGGGCAGGTCTTTCCCATGCTGTTCTCATGATAGTGAATTAGTCTCATGAGATCTGATGGTTATTATAAGTGGGGGTTTTCCTGCACAAGCTGTCTCTTTGTCTGCTGCCAGCCATGTAAGTTGTGACTTGCTCTTCCTTGCCTGCCACCATGATTGTGAATCCTCCCCAGCCATGTGGAACTGTAAGCCCAATAAACCTCTTTCTTTTATAAATCCCCCAGTTTTGGTTATGTCTTTATCAGCAGCATGAAAACAAACTAATACAGTAAATTGGTACCAGTAGAGTGGGGCATTGCTGAAAAGATAACCAAAAATGTGGAAGCGACTTTGGAACAGGGTAACAGGCAGAGGTTGGAACATTTTGGAGGGTTCAGTAGAAGACAGGAAAATGTGGGAAAGTTTGGAACTTCCTAGAGACTTGTTGAATGGGTTTGACCAAAAGCCTGATAGTGATATGGGAAATAATGTGTCCAGAATTGGTGGGTTCTTGGTCTCACTGACTTCAAGAATGAAGCCACGGACCCTCGCAGTGAGTGTTACAGTTCTTAAAGGCGGTGTGTCCAGAGTTTGTTCCTTCTGATGTTCAGATGTGTTCGTGGTTTCTTCCTTCTGGTGGGTTTGTAGTCTCGCTGGCTCAGGAGTGAAGCTGCAGACCTTCGCAGTGAGTGTTACAGCTCTTAAGGCAGTGCGTCTGGAGTTGCTCATTCCTCCCAGTGGGCTTGTGGTCTCGCTGGCTTCAGGAGTGAAGCTGCAGACCTTCGCAATGAGTGTTACAGCTCATAAAAGCAGTGTGGACCCAAAGAGTGAGCAGTAGCAAGATTTATTGCAAAGAGCGAAAGAACAAAGCTTCCACAGTGTGGAAGGGGACCCGAGCAGGTTGCCACTGCTGGCTCGGGCAGCCTGCTTTTCTTCTCTTATGTGGCCCCACCCACGTCCTGCTTATTGGTAGAGCCGAGTGGTCTGTTTTGACAGGGTGCTGATTGGTGCGTTTACAATCCCTGAGCTAGACATAAAGGTTCTCCATGTCCCCATCAGATCAGTTAGATACAGAGTATCGACACAAAGGTTTTCCAAGGCCCCACCAGAGTAGCTAGATACAGAGTGTCGATTGGTGCATTCACAAACCTTGAGCTAGACACAGGGTGCTGATTGGTGTGTTTACAAACCTTGAGCTAGATCAGAGTGCCGATTGGTGTATTTACAATCCTTGAGCTAGACATAAAGGTTCTCCACATCCCCACCAGAGCAGCTAGATACAGAGTGTTGATTGGTGCATTCACAAACCCTGAGCTAGACACAGGGTGCTGATTGGTGTATTTATAATCCCTGAGCTAGACATAAAGGTTCTCCAAGGCCCCACCAGACTCAGGAGCCCAGCTGGCTTCACCCAGTTGATCCTGCACCGGGGCTGCAGGTGGAGCTGCCTGCCAGTCCCGTGCCAGGCGCTTGCACTCCTCAATGGGTGATCGATGGGACTGGGCACTGTGGAGCAGGGTATGGCACTCCTCGGGGAGGCTTGGGCTGCACAGGAGCCCACGGAGGTCGGGGAAGGCTCAGGCATGGCGGGCTGCAGTCCCGAGGCCTGCCCCAAAGGAAGGCAGCTAAGGCCTGGCGAGAAATCGAGCACAGCGCCGGTGGGCTGGCACTGCTGGGGGACCCAGTACACCCTCCACAGCCCCTGGCCCGGGTGCTAAGCCCCTCATTGCCTGGGGCCGGCAGGGCCGGCCGGCTGCTCCGAGTGCAGGGCCCACCAAGCCCACGCCCACCCGGAACTCCAGCTGGCCCGCAAGCGCCATGCGCAGCCCTGGTTCCCACTCGCGCCTCTCCCTCCACACCTCCCTGCAAGCTGAGAGAGCTGGCTCTGGCCTTGGCCAGCCCAGAAAGGGGCTCCCACAGTGCAGCGGTGGGCTGAAGGGCTCAAGTGCCACCAAAGTGGGAGCCCAGGCAGAGGAGGTGCTGAGAGCGAGTGAGGGCTGTGAGGACTGCCAGCACGCTGTCACCTCTCGATAAGATTGAAGCTGAGGTGGTCTTAGATGGAAATGAGGAACTTGTTGGGAACTGGAGCAAAGGTTACTCTTGTTATGTTTTAGCAAAAAGACTGGTGACATGTTGCCCCTACCCTAGAGATCTGTGGAACTTTGAACTAGAGAGAGATGATTTAGGGTATCTGGTGGAAGAAATTTCTAAGCAGTGAAGCATTCAAGAGGTGACTTGGGTGCTGTTAAAGGCACTTAGTTTCATAAGGAAAATGTCTTCGGGGCATGTCAGACATCTTCACAGCAGCCCCTCCCATCACAGGCCCAGAGGCTTAGGAGAAAATGGTTTCGTGGGCCAGGCCAAGGGTCCCCTTGCTGTGTGCAGTCTAGGGACTTAGTGCCCTGCATCTCAACCACTCCAGCCATGATTAAAAGGGGCCAAGGTGCAGCTCTGGCTGTTGCTTAAGAGAGTAGAAGCCCCAAGCCATGGCAGCTTCCACATGGCATTAAAACTGCAGGTGCAAAGAAGTCAAGAATTGAGGTTTGGGAATCTCTGCCTAGATTTCGGAGGATGTATGGAAATGCCTGGATGCCCTGGCAAAAGTTTCCTACAGGGGTGGTGTCCTCAATGGATAACCACTGCTAGGGCAGTGCAGAAGGGAAATGTGGGATCAGAGCCTCCACACAGAGTCCCTACTGGGGTACTACCTAGTGGAGCTGTGAGAAGGGAGCCACCACCCTACAGACCCCAGAATGGTAGAGCCAATGACAGCTTGCACCTTGTTCCTGGAAAAGTCACAGACACTCAATGCCAGTCCATGAAAGAAGGCAAGAGGGAGGCTGTACCCTGCAAAGCCACAGGGGCACAGGTACCCAAAACCATGGGAACCCACCTCTTGCATCAGCATGACTTGAATGTAAGACACAGAGTCAAAGGAAATCATTTTGGAGCTTTAAGACTTGACTGCCCTGCTGGATTTCAGACTTGCATGGGGCCATTAGCCCCTTTGTTTTGGCCAATGTCTTCCATTTGGAATGGCTTTATTTATCCAATGCCTCTACCCCATTGTATCTAGGAAGTAACTAACTTGCTTTTGATTTTACAGACTCATAGGCGGAAGGGACTTGCCTTGTCTCAGATGAGATTTTGGACTGTGGACTTTTGAGTTAATGCTGAAATGAGTTAAGACTTTGGGGGACTGTTGAGAAGGCATTATTGATTTTGAAATGTGAGAACATGAGACTTTGCGGGGGCCAAGGGTGGAATGATATGATTTGGCTCTTTCCCTACACAAATCTCATCTTGAATTGCCATGTGTTGTGTGAGGAACTGGTGAGAAGTAAGTGAATCACTGGGGCAGGTCTTTTCTGTGATGTTCTCATGATAGTGAGTAAGTCTCATGAGATCTGATGGTTATTATAAGGGGGAATTTTCTTGCACAAGCTCTCTCTTTGTCTGCTGCCATCCATGTAAGATGTGACTTGCTGCTTCTTGCCTTCCACCATGATTGTGAAGCCCCCACAGCAATGTGGAATTGTAAGTCAAATAAACCTCTTTCTGTTGTAAATTGCCCAGTCTCAGGTACGTCATTATCAGCAGCATGAAAACAGATTAATTCACTCACCTAACGAAAGTACATAACTGATGTAAACATTCACAGGTTAATTGAAGTATTGTAGGAATTCTTTCAGCTAGTTTGAATTTGAATTTGTCATGTATGATGTATTATTTTTGCCTATTTTAATGTAATGGGTGTACTTGGAAGGGATCAGAGCGAGTGATGACTTACAGTATGAAGATTTTGTTAACACAGAGTGGTTGTACTGAAACAGGACTGAGAAGTAAACAGTTGAGGTGGAAATAAGTAAGCCTTTAGCTGAAAATATGCATTATGCAATACCAATCCATGAACAGACTCTAGACAGACACCAATATCAGGTTTCTAGTGCTTTCTGGCTTAAGGTTCATTTTCTGCCAAGGAATTAAATTCATTCTGAAATGTCCCCAGAAATTAATCTTCTGCTATGTGTTAAATCATATATATGAACTAGGCTCAGGGGGCTGATGCAATAGTTTGTTCCTTGAAGTAAGGAAATTTACCAATGTGCATGCTTTCTATACTTGGTTTAACAGAAAGTAGGCTTTTGGCTCCACATAAGAAATACATTAATAGGCTGTCCTAAACATTATGCATTCTTTACTTCCCTTTCACTCTTACTTTCATTCTTACTTCCCTTTCATCCACAGTCATCATTTTCTTTATCTTACTGTTTCAGTACCCAATATCTACACTACAGGTTGGGTCTCCAGACAAACCATCTTCACAATCTTTTGTGTGGTGATCTAATCCTCTTGTTTAGAGGGCTCACAAGCCTGGATCAATAGTCCATTTCCTTCTGTTATGGGCATACAGTCCCACTGTCACTTTGTTCTATATAGGGGAAATGCTATAAGTTGTTATCATTTTTCCTTTTCAAGGTAACAACTCCAAGTTTAGTAATGATTCTTTGTATTTCTCTTTTTATAGTTTTAGTTCCAGTTTTCTTTTGGGGCTCAGGAGTATTGAGGAAAGAACCACTCTAGGTGTCATTTTAGCTGCTGGTCTAAAGATTTATTTTACTTCAATTTCCACAGCATACTCTGTGTTATGACTCCACATTCTGCACAAATTTTCACTCTGTCAGTGTCTCGTCTGTCATCTTTCCACTACACCTATCTGTAACTCTCCCTATCCTCTTGCAGTACATCCCTGCCACTGCCTATGTGCAAGGGCAAATGTAATAAGTGCTTTATCACTAGAGGCGGTTATTTCAGGTAAGGGTTTATGATCCAGAGAATCTGCTAGAGTGGGATCATTTACTCTTCAAAATTCCCTCCTTCCCATTAAGAATAACTATTGGATAGACTCCTGATTTCACAATGTTTTATTTCCATTTTTCATCAAAAGACTGTCAAATGCAAAGAATTATAATATTGTGAAATGGAGAGAGATAAGAATTTATAGATTTGTCACATTAACATTCTTGGAGAGCAGCAAATGAATCTACACAGTACTTCTCATAGCTAAAGAATATAGAAGATTTGTAACATTTTCTCCTTGTACAGTCTAGATATAGGACAAATAGACATTTCTCACTTTATTCCTGGAAAGAAGGAATATAACAAAGAGAACTTGAGTAACTTTACATTTTAAAGTTATAGTCAACAATTATCTATGATTTTTAAAATAGTCATAATCTAAAAAAATCTCATTTCTTTGTAGTCAGAAATGAAATTTTTTTCAAGAAAGAGTTGATTCTAAATGTTTCATATACTTTATTCTCTTTATAAGCATGGTACACATGGGCTTATATTTTCTTGCTTTCCTTACCTCTCAAGGTGACAGATTATAAATAAAACTTTAACAGATGCCTAAACAATCTCTGAACCTACTAAAACACGTCTACTAAGCTTGTAAAAGAGAAACAACAAAACTCTTGAACAGTCTGTTTATTTTTTAAACTTCCTCATCCATTAAATTTTCCCCTAAGCTTGATCTGTTTTTTATAAACTCATGTTTTTCCTCTAACTCCAAAGATCAGCAAAGACAGTACAAATAATACACACACACACACACACACACACACACACACACACACACACACACACACAGAGAGAGAGAGAGACAGCATGAGCTACTGAAAATATAACAAAATAGTTCTATAAATAATAGATTGAAATAGAATGAAACAATCACTATAAAGGAATAATCATATATCTTAAATAACTTTTTGAGATTTTCCTTTAAGTCAGGCACTCTACTAACTCTTTTAACTATATTCTTTCTGTTATATTCTCTCTTTTCATCTCCACAATTACTCCCTTTTCATAAATGAAGAATATTAAGCTTAGAGAGCTTAAATAACTTTGTCTAAACACACCATTTGAATTATTGGCAGGGCCAGAATTTCAACTCACAATTGTCTGACTCCAAATTATTTGTTCTTTCCATTTAAAATCCTGTCTCTTATTACACTTGGAAGGGTCCCTTACTTGAGATGTCTTTAAGAGCATTAACTAATGGTTTACAGGACCTATTTGGAACATCACAAAAAGGATAGTCTTATTTTAAAGTAATTTTTATGCTTTACATTTTTTTAAATTAAGACATGATGGTGGTAGAATTTTTGTGAAATACAAATGAGAGACATTTTACATGGACTTGGTGATTGGGAACAAACATAGTAAATCTACTTCAATACTTTCTGCCTTACCTTTCACTTGATTCTTCCATATTTCTTCAAATCCCACATTTAAAAGAAATTTACTGAGCAGAGCCCATATCAAATTGTAGGTGGCTTAGCTGTTCATTTCGCCAAACTGGTTCTGAATTGTCTCCTATTTTCATTGTCTGGCCCTCTGTGAGCAATGTAGCAAAATTATTCCAAAAGAATAAGAATGGCTTGAAATATTTTATTTACCTGGAAATTATTTCTGATAAGCCAGAAACTAGGATGCACTGATCCTAGTACTCTCCCTGCTTCAGCGACTATCTTTAGTGGATTTGCTATCCAAACATGTTACATTTCTCACTGCTTATTGCCTTCTATCTTAGGCTTACTTGCATTACTGGGAGAATTTTCTAATTGCATATGGCATGAAAGGTACTGAGAAAAGTGCTGATTTGGGGGAATTAAATAACATTATGTATTCACAAATTTTGTTCCTTTTGTGTATTGGAGATTGAGAGCTTTTTGTTTGTTTTGTTTTGTTTTTTAAAAACAAATTGTCAGGGGTTCTACTCTTGGGTAGCCTCTGTCAGCACTTCTGTCTTCTTCCTATATGGCTGAGTAGATCTTAATAAATGTTAGTTACTGCTGCACTGATACATAGTAATGTGAGATAATTTGTCAGACTTGCCATAATTAGAAATAATTCTTCTCAGAAGTTGACAAAGTATTGATTATCGTGTTTATGTTTCAGAGCATTTATGACCACATCTTTCCTAAAAGAAGGCAAGAAAGCCTCAGAAGGCATAATTATTACCACAATTGAGAGAACTTCTGAGGCACTTTTTAGTTTTTATAATCCCCTTCCTAATATGTTGTTATTCTTACAAATCAATAGAAAGAATGTATATTTTTGCTAAATTTAGCTATATATAAAACATAGAATCTTCTGAGTTTCTAATTATTTAAATAAATTTATTAATTACATGCTCAGGGGCTTTTGTAAGGATTGTAATTTATAAACATAATTAATGAAGAAGTTACCAAGACTCTACTGAACTTACAAAATGTGCTATAGGGCATTTACTAAACCCATTCAGACTGCAACTACAAATAATTTAAACTGCTACACTTGTCAGAATAAATGAGCAAAATCTATTTTGATGTAATGGTCTTGTTTACTCACTAATTTGATGGGGCTACTATATTCCCATAGATTTTCCATCAAGAAAAATGAAGGCATAGCTGATGCGAAACACGAATATTACTAGTTATGTTTATACTACATAATGAAAGGATATCCCAGTAATTTGCATTTCTTCTGCTGTTAAGTCACATAACATTGATCCTTGGTCAACGTGAGTGAGAAGCAGTTATTATTCTGGTTTGACATTATAATAGACATATTTTTTTCAGAGTCTAAAATATTACATTTAATTTTTAGTTCTAGTATACTTATGTATATTTCCTTGAAATATACATTACCAAAATTTTGAAGAAAAAATAAAAATGTATTGATCATTTTTTTAACACCATGAAATGATTATTTTTTTCTAAATGTTTTCTAACATAGCATGTGATATTCTATTATCCTCTTTTAGGGTAAAATCTCATTCTTCAGGGAAACATGGTGATAAAGGCTACGAGTGAAGATTATCTCCACAGTAAAAATCTTTAATTGCCTGCTCACAACTTACTAGAATGAAAATACTAAGACACCTTTTGACACTGTCTGTTCTCTTACCCCTCGTGTGTGAAAAAGCTGCTTCAGTTTCACTGGAAAATCAACAAAAGAGATTACTGTGTTATCACATATTGTAGACAGCAAGAGTGGACTACATGTATTTAACTCTTCTATTCAAAGAAATATTTTTTTTCTTTTCAGAGCTTCTTTTTCTATTTAATCAAGTATTTTGTTGCTTGACATTGCGATTTTTACAACCCCAAGTGAATTACCTCACTTACTAACGTCAGAGGAAGTGAAACACCATTGAAATCTGCTTCCAGTTTTTGAGACTCCATTATACAAATACAGACACACTAGCACACACATGTGCACACAGGTGTGCATACTCAATTTTAAAAATTCATTCATAATGATTGTAATGACAAAATTGACCAAAGAAAAATGAAAAAAAATTAACTATTAGGAGAAGAAAGAAGGAGGGGAAGGGAATTTACTATATGTTTGTAAATCTTTAACTTCACAATGAGAAATTTATTTGACACATTCTGTAATCTTATAGCTTACAATAGGGTATGAGACAGAGTAAGTACAGATACCACCAGATGAAAACTAGAAAGGGCTATCTGTTAGACCTAGGCCTGAGGTTCACATTGAATACTGAGAGACTATGCTTTCATAATCTGTGGGTGTTATAAACTCTTTACATGATTAGATCATGTACAAAATTTGGATCAAAGATGACTATAATCATATTAAAATACAAGACTGAGAAATATAAACCCATTCACTGGCCCCTGAAAATGAGCAAATTTTAAAAATAATTAAATAAAATAAAAAATAGTCATCTCAGATTCCAATACAACTACACAGAGGTTTATGTATAATTTCTGAACAACTTGTTTGTTGTATTTATTGTTGCTTTATGACTTGAGTAAACCTTATAGTTTTGTGGGGCAAAAAGTAACATCAAGAAATAACCATGTTCTCTTGTTTTCAGAAATAATAAGTACCTGAGTGTAAAGTTAAGATAATAAGCAAAATTATATACATTACTGAAAGGAGGTGAATAAAGCAGTAATATGAGATTGAAGAACTATTTCTATCCAATATTTTATATAATATTCAAAAATATTATTGTAATTTTTTTACATATAAGATTAATTTTATTTCAGAGTACATACTACAAATAGTATGTACCAGCACCATATGAGTAATTGAAAAGTATATGCCATCTTTTCCATAAGTTAATAAATTATCAGGGAAAAAGTAATCTTTCTGACCTTTAATGACCTGAAATCATTTGCATGCTATCAGAAATAATTGAAAGTTTAAACATTGTTTTATATTACATAGAAGCAAATTAAAATCTAATCATATTACCCAGCTTAATTTTGTAATGTTAATTTGGGAAGTTTTGCTTATGTTAATTTTATAAACAGATTTTTTTCAAATCATTGATAGGAGGACACAAGGGGAATCCATCTTACATTCTCCCTTTACTTGCTCATTCTTTTGCTTTTTTCATCTGTTCCCTTTCCCCTATCCTATCTTCACTAGTTTCTCTAATTCCTAACAGTTGGGGGTGGGGAGATAAATATATTTTCATCATTTGGGCAAATACAGAGTTTGAAAATTAAGACAGAACATCTGATAATGGTATTAATCTTCTAATCCTAAAAAATAAAATTTATGACATATGTACACAGAATTGTAAATATAAAAATACAAAGTAAATTGAATGTGACACGGTAAAAGTAGTGTATTTTTCTTAGGCAAATTCTTTTCACATATAAATTTGGCTGAAAGTAAATTAACATTGAAGATTGTTATTTGTTACATTTGCTAGTTGTAAATGATGCTGACTAGCACAGCAGCATCGGAGATCTGACATACACATACATGAATCATTTGATAAACAACAATTTGATTAATGTATATTTATTTCCATCATATAAATAGAAAATTACAGGATAGAATAATGACTATATATTTCCAAAATTTTAGTATGTACCAAAAATTACTCTAATGCTATGATTGAGGAAACTAAGTACATATGAATATGTATGAATATTAACTTTTTTCAACACAAAAAAACATACTATTGATTTAATTCACTTACTTTATGGCTTTCCCTCCTAGAAAATACATGAGATTACAAAAGTTTTATTTGGAATATTTAAAATATCCTTCAGAAGATGAAGCTGTTTTTAAAAAAATAAATGTAATTATTAGGAATTATATATAAATTTAGAATAAATAGGAATATTTTAAAATATCAAGGGTAACCTAAAACACTGTTTGTTCTCTGTGTATTTGCCAATTGAGATTATAGATTTATTAAAAATAAATGTTTTTGTATATACAATTGTTTTAGACAATAATCTGAATTTATTAACTAGTCATCTGGAAGAACTGAATAATGTAACCATTAAAGTATTGTATTAGTCTGTTTTCACACCGCTATAAAGATACTACCCAAGACTGGGTAATTTATAAGGGAAAGTAGTTTAATTGACTCACACTTCCAAGTGGCTGGGGAGGCCTCAGGAAACTTATTATCATGGTGGAAGGTGATGAGGAAGCAAGGCACGTCTTCACAAAGTGGCAGGAGGAGTGAGAGAGCGAGGAAGTGCCACAGTTTAAAACCATCAGTCCTTGTGAGAACTCACTCACTATCCAAAGAACAGCACAGGGGAAACTGCCCCATAATCCAATCGTTTTTCACCAAGTTCCTCCCTTGACAAGTGGGGATTACAGTTCGAGATGAGATTTGGCTGAGGACACAGAACCAAACCATATCAAGTATTTAATACATTTTTCAGGTACTCCACCTTCAAGGATTGCCTTCTTGGCCTCTGTTGTTTGAGTGGGGCCTTGTGACTACTTCTAAACCAAGAGTTGTGAGTAAGAGTTCTATATGTTACTTATAGGCATACACAAATTACAAATAGAATGTAATTCCAATGCTTCTTCCAGAGGCCTTCTATTCTTCTGGATGATGGTTGAAATGTAAGCTATTCCATCATTTTGATTTCTGGAGCAAATATAATCATCAGGGACTTAAACAATGACTCATCATAGACATGTAAGATGAGTTAGAATTAAGCCTTGTCCTTTGAAGTAAATGAAATTTGGGTCTTGGTTATTGCTGCAGCATAATCTAACCTATCCTCACTGAAACACTTCATAAATCACTACTGAACTACAGATTTTTAAGCCATTAAAAATGGACATAATGGGGCAATGGATAGCACTATATGTATTGAAGGAATGGTTAAATTTAAGAAGGCTGATTAGATGTATAGCTAGAACAAAACATTTCTACTCTTTTCTCTTGCATTATTGCACTTACTGAGGCCTCCAGATCACTGGTTGAATAAAAGTGACAAGAGAAAGTATATTTATCTTGCTTCCAATTTCAGTGGGGAAACAGGCACCCTTTCACATTCAAGTAGATTGTTAGCTCTAAATTTTTCATATATGCCTTTATAAGGGTAAGTTAGTATCCATGCTTAACTATGTGATAATTTTTATCATGAAGGAATGCTCAATTTTATCGCATTAGTATTTTGCATCTCATCATAATGACGTGATTTTTTTTTTTTTAGTTTGTCATTTAAATGGCATGTATTTATTTTTCAAATGTTTAAGCAACTTTTCATTCTGGGATGAAAGAAACCTAGTCATGAAGTCTTACTAGTTTTACATGTTAGTTCATTTGATTCGGTAAAACTTTGTTAAACATAATTACAATTCTGATTATGAGGGAAAATTGTCTGTTGCATTTTATTTTGTTTTCCTGTTAATACCTTTATTGGGTTTCAGTTTTGGTGTTGGCCT